>NC_057806.1:27384490-27684490 GCF_018294505.1 Triticum aestivum
GCGGTGGCGACTCGGCGGCGGCGGCGGCGGCTGCTGCTGCTGCTGTGGCGGCGGGGCGGGTCGGGTGGCGGGGCTGGGGAGGGCGGCGGCGGCTATTTAAGAGGGGGCTAGAGCTTGGGGAAGGGGCAAGGCGGCGGCGCGGAAGAGGAGTCCGGCTCGGACTTGAAGTCCGGGTCGGCGGCGGCGCAGCACGAGGAAGGCAGCCGCGGCGCGGGCCGGCCTGGCTCGGCTGGGCCTTTGGCCCAGTCGGGCACGGAGACTTCTTTTTTTTTTAAATTTCGCCGAACTAAGAAAAATCCTAGAAAAAAATAAAAATCTAAAAATGCCAAAAGAAATTTTCACCGTCTAAATAAAAAATTTAGAACAAGATGAACATTTTCTTGGCCCTAAAATGCAGTTTTGAAAAACGTGCAATTTTTCCTAAATTCAAATAAAATAGCGAGAAAACTCCGAAAGTAAAATCTTACTTGATTTTTTTATTAAACCTTCAATGTTTCTTTATTTTGGGAAAGTCATTTTATTCCCTCTCATATTTTTATTATAGAAATAAATGAAGATAAAATAAATAAAATCAATGATCCTATTTTCAAAATTTGAGAAAAACCCAAATATGAAAATAACGAAATCCCCAACTCTCTCCATGGGTCCTTGAGTTGTGTAGAATTTCTAGATCAGGCCAAAAGCAAATAAAATATGATATGTAGTGATGACCTAATGTATAACATTCCAAATTGAAAATTTCGGATGTTACAAACCTACCCCCCTTAAGATGAATCTCGCCCTCGAGATTCTGGTTGGCTAGAAAATAGGTGAGGTGGTCCTTCAACAGTTCTTCCTCTCGCTCCCAGGTGGCTTCGTCCTCTGTGTGGTGGCTCCACTGGACTTTGCAAAACTTGATAACCTTGTTGCGGGTGACTCGGCTGGAATACTCGAGAATCTTGACTGGTTTCTCCTTATAGGTCAAATTACTATCCGACTGAATTGCTTCCAGCGGTACTGTATCTCTCAGTGGTATGTCCGCCATCTCTGCGTGGCACTTCTTCAACTGGGAGACGTGGAACACGTAGTGAACTCCCGACAATCCTTTGGGCAACTCCAACTTGTAGGAAACTTCTTCCATGCGTTCCAAAACTTTGTAGGGTCCCACAAAGCGTGGCGCTAACTTTCCTTTAACTCCAAAGCGCTTAACTCCCCGAAGTGGAGATACTCGAAGATAAACTCGGTCTCCGACTTCGTAAACTGTCTCCTTGCGTTTAGAATCTATGTAGCTCTTCTGCCTGGACTGGGCTACCTTGAGCCTATCGCGAATCAATTTCACCTTTTGTTCAGACTCCTTAATCAAATCCAGTCCAAACAACTGGCGGTCTCCAACTTCATCCCACGACAACGGGGTCCTGCACCTCCTTCCGTACAAGGCTTCGAAAGGGCCCATCTTCAAACTGGATTGATAACTGTTTTTCTAGGAGAACTCTGCATATGGAAAATTGTCGTCCCAACTAGATCCATAATCTAGCGCACAAGCTCTGAACATATCCTCCAAAATCTGATTGACTCTCTCGGTCTGTCCATCTGTCTGCAGATGAAAAGTTGTACTGAACTCTATCCTGGTACCCAAAGTTTCGTGCAATTGATTCCAGAACTTTGAGGTAAACTGGGTTCCTCTATCTGATACAATGCTCCTCGGAACTCCATGCAGACATACGATCCTAGTCATGTATATCTTTGCCAACTTAGCACTGGTGTAAGTGGTCTTTACTGGGATGAAATGAGCTACCTTTGTCAAGCGATCGACTACAACCCATATCGAGTCATAGCCTGAGCGGGACCTGGGTAATCCCGTGATAAAATCCATGCCTAGCTTATCCCACTTCCATTCGGGTATCGGCAATGGCTGTAGCAATCCTGCTGGCTTCTGATGCTCTGCCTTTTCTCTCTAATATACATCACAAACTGCTGCATACTCCGCAATATCCTTCTTCATTCTGGTCCACCAGAAAGTATCCTTCAAATCCAAATACATCTTGGTATTTCCTGGGTGAATCGAGTATGGTGAATCATCGGCCTCCTGCAGAATCAACTTCCTGATCTCCGGGTCGTTAGGCACATAAACACGGTCATCAAACCATAAGGTATCATGCTCATCCTCACGAAATCCTTTAAATTTTCCTTTGATCATCTTCTCCTTTATAGAGGCAACCTCCTTGTCAGTTTTCTGAGCTTCTCTAACCTTATCCATCAAAGTAGACTGAATCTCCAATGCTGCTACATAGCCTTTCGGAACTATCTCCAAACATAGCTCACGAAGGTCTTCGGCTAACTCCTTCGTTAAATTCCCCCGTCATTAGTGTGTTGACATGGCTCTTACGGCTCAGCACATCGGCTACTACATCAGCCTTTCCGGGATGATAATGCAATCTCATATCATAATCCTTGATGAGCTCCAACCATCTCATTTGCCTGAGATTTAGCTCCTTCTACATGAAAATATACTTCAAACTCTTGTGATCCGTGTATACTTCACAATGGTTTCCAATGAGAAAATGTCTCCAAGTCTTCAATGCATGCACTACGGCTGCTAACTCCAAATCATGCGTGGCATAATTCCACTCATGAGGTTTCAGCTATCGTGAAGCATACAAAACAACTCTTCCCTCCTGCATAAGCACTGCTCCAAGTCCTCAATGTGCAGCGTCACAATACACCTCATAATCCTTGCTCTGATATGGCAGAATCAATACTGGTGATGTAACCAAATATTTCTTCAACTCCTGGAAACTGGCCTCACATTCCTCACTCCATTTGAACTTGGTATCCTTCTTCAACAAATCCGTCATAGGCTTCACAATTTTTGAGAAATTCTCAATGAATCTCCAGTAGTATCCTGCAAGTCCAAGAAAACTCCGAATTTCTCCAACTGTTGTTGGTGCTTCCCAATTTGTCACAGTGACAACCTTGGTGGGATCTACTGCTATACCTTCGCCGGATATAACATGTCCGAGGAATCCAACTTCCTTCAACCAAAACTCACACTTACTGAACTTGGCATATAACTGATGTTCTCTGAGCTTCCCAAGTACCAAACGCAAATGCTCCTTATGCTCTTCTTCGTTCTTTGAGTAGACTAAAATATCATCAATGAACACCATGACAAACTTATCCAAAAACTCCATAAACACTTTGTTCACCATGTTCATGAAATATGCAGGTGCGTTAGTCAGACCAAATGACATAATGGTATATTCGTACAGCCCATACCAGGTGGTAAAAGCCGTCTTAGGTATATCCTGCTCTCGAATCTTCAACTGATGGTATCCTGATCGCAGATCGATCTTGGAAAATACCTTAGCTCCTTGCAATCAATCAAACAGATCATTGATCATCGGTAGTGGGTACTTGTTCTTGATTGTTACTTCGTTCAATCCTCGATAATCAACAACCATCCTTAACGATCCATCCTTCTTCTCCACTAGAAGTATTGGCGATCCCCAAGGTGAAGAATTTGGGCGTATATAACCTTTATCCAGTAACTCCTTAATCTGCTTCTTAATCTCATCCAAATCTTTTGCGGGCATCCTGTATGGTCTCTTAGATATGGGCCTTGTGCCTGGCAAAAGCTCAATCAAAAACTCAATATCTCTATCCGGTGGCGTGCCTGGCAACTCCTCCAGAAATACATCAGGGAAATCCTTCACCACTGGTACTTCCCCTGCACAACTCCTGATAAGGAATTTACTTGAGTCCTCTTCGGCACATGCCGGGATACATACTTGATTCTTCTTCCTTCTGGCGTTGTAAGAAAAATTGACTTACTGGCACATTCAATGTTCCCTACATACTTCGATAACCAATCCATGCCTAATATCACATCCAATCCTTGATATTCCAATACTATTAGGTCCGAGGGAAATACATAGTTACCAATCCTTAATGGTAGCCGATCACACCATATACTAGCCATATACTCTGCTCCAGGCGAGATTACTAACATGGGTGACCTAAGGGATTCGGTTGGCAGTTTATACTTATCCACAAATCCCCTTGATATGTATGAATGCGATGCACCAGTATCAAAAAGAACGAGTGTAGTAAATGACTTAACCAAAAACTTACCTATTAATGCATCTGGCTGAGCTTTAACCTCCTCCACGTTAACGTGGTTCACATGTCCCCTATTGAAAGGGTTTGGCTTCTTCCCAGAGCTTCCATTGCCATTTCCATTTTGGGCTTCAGGACATTCATTAGCATAATGTCCGGTCTTCTGACACTTATAACAAGTGACTTGGCTCAGGTCTCTCTTGGGTGGTGTTGATGGGTTGGTACAGTTCTGGCCGTTACTTCCTCCATTCCCATTACCATTCTTGGGGCCATTATGATTGTGCGAGCTGCCTCCTCCATGGGTATGCTGAAAATGTCCTCCCAGTTTCGGGGTAAAACGTGGCTTCTGCTGAGCTCTAGAATTGTACTTTCCTTGTCCATACTTCCTCTTGCGGTTTTCAATCTACTGCTGCTTCCCTTCAATCATGAGAGCACGATCTACCAACTCTTGGTAGTTGTTGAAGCTTGTTACCATCAACTGCATGCTCAACTCATCATGCAGTCCTTCCAAAAACTTCTCCTGCTTAGTTGCATCCGTAGCAACGTCATCTGGGGCATAACGTGCTAGCTTACTAAAGTCATCAACATACTGGCCAACTGTCTGTCCCCCTTGGCGCAAGTTGTGAAACTCATGCTTCTTCATGGCCATAGCTCCTGCTGATACATGGGCAGTATGGAAAGCCTGCTGAAATTGGTCCCATGTCACCGTGGCTATAGGGTAGGTGATAGTGTAATTCTCCCACCATGATGTTGCTGGTCCATCCAACTGATGTGCGGCAAAGCGCACCTTCTCAGCATCAGTACATCCTGTAGTGGTTAACTCCCTTCCAATCTTGTGGAGCCAATCATCTGCTACTATAGGCTCGATGCTATTGGAGAACACCGGCAGATTCAGCCTAAGAAAACGGGTTAAGTGATCCACAGGTGGTGGCGGTGGTGGGTTGTTGTTGTTGTTGTTGTTGTTTCCCTGATTCTGATTCTGGACTAGCAACTGCATCAACATATTCTACTGCTGGATCAACTGAGTGAGCTCCGGTGGGAAAGCAAATCCATTGTCACATCTCCGAGGCATGTGGGGTTTAGAAAAGATGAGAATATAGAATAGAATGAGGTCTAGAGGGAAAACACTACCCATATGCACATGAGGCAAGTGCAAACAAAATCACTTCATTCAATCAAACAAGGGCATACAGCGGTCTATCTATCGTTACAAAAGTGCTCGGGCTATACTTGATACATGGGGGAATACTACTACTGTTATGGTGGTTGTCTAGAAAAACTGCTCCGATGAAGACTCCATGATATCTCCTCCAGCTTCATTAACATAGTCATGATCACTATCGTCTGGGTCTGAGTCGGTGTCGTCGATGATGATGTAGTTCTCTGGACAAGTGCAATCTTCGTCTTCTCCTCCAGTTGCGGGAAATCCCATGAATACTTTTAGCTTCTTTTTGAGATCATCGTTCTTCTCCACGAGTGTTGATATTTCCTCCTCATATCCATTGCGTGTAGACTTGAGTTCTTCTTCCAGCTCCATGATCTTGGTCATGGCCTTCTTCAGGTCTATCATGCCTGCGCACATCTGGTTCTCCTGGCGTCGAATGTGCTGGTTTAACTCCTAGATGAAAGCTACAATTGATCTATCCTTCCTGGTGTTGATCATCTCCCATTGCTCATCTCGGCACCCACAAATCTGGTAGATAGTATCCTTGAGATCCTTGTGGTAGACCTCTCCAATGCGTCCCATAGTGATGTGGGCTGCCATGCTCTTTCCTAGACTCCAGGTTAGTGCATCAAAGGAAAATTCTATGGGCTCGGTGACAGGCATGAACGTCCTTCCTGGAAATTGAACTTGAATCATCCATCACTCCTCTTCAGGTAAAGTGGCATTGTAGGTTCCGGTGAAGCTTGGTACTCCCATGTTCAGATATCTAGTGACTTCCTTCAAGTGACGTCCAAAGGGTGTATCTTCATCCGGTTGCGTGAACTTATTCCTTGCATCCGCCATCCTAAAAGAGTATAAAAGATGAGGAGTCAGAAAGGAGAAGAGGGAGTATTGATCTAGGGCTTTAGCATAGTGGTCGTGTCCTACAGTCATCATGTGCTTTGATACCATCTTGTAGCGACCAGACCTCAAACTGTCTGATCTCTGTGCTTTAGTGTCATCCCTGGATCATGACATGCACAGTACTTGAAGGATTTATAAAAAAGTAGCAATCACACACTTATTACATCGAATGTCTCAAAAGAGAACTTATTACAATAAATATGGCTTAAGGCCATCTAATAACAATAACAGCGGAAGGCTTGGAAGATAAGTGAGTCCATAAACTCCAACGACATCACTGAGTATAGAACCACGACCTATAGGCACCTTACTCGTCGTCTGAAAAGTCTGCAACATGAACGTTGCAGCCCGAAAACGGGTCGGCACATGGAATATACTGGCAATGTAACACATAGAGAGTAATTGAAGAATAAATCTATACTACATGCATATATGGCTGGTGGTAAGCTCTATGGTTACAATTTTTGCGTAAAGCCAATTTTTCCCTACTTCAAAGGAATAAATTTTTATTTAACTATCATGGTAGTTGTTAAACATTGAGAAGATAGAAATCCTCTCAATCCCAATTAAGTATCAACAATAAAACCCAACAATATTAATTAAAGTAACATGATGAGATTCACATGATAATCCAAGTACTAGATACTCAAGACGTCCATAACCGGGGACACGGTTAACCATGATTAGTTTATACACTCTGCAGAGGTTTGCACACTTTTCCCCACAAGACTCGATCTCCTCCGTTGGGATTCTCGCACTACATGGTGTTTGAGAAACGGATGACCCAGACATAGTCTTTCAGCAGTGCTAGCACCTTACGATCGGGTAGAGAGTACCAACCTACATCCCCTACATCTACTAGTCCACCACTGTAAGAGTTCGCACGACTTAGTCAACAATGCTAGAGCCCATAGTAGCTTGTGGCTGCACACGGAAGTTTCTAGTATGAATAATCTCATGATCCCTTTGGGCCTAGGTGGCGGTCCATAAAGAAAAACAGGCAATCGCTAGAATACCCAGGTGCCTCAATCCACCCAGATGTGTGTTTAAGTTGCCACCTTAAATAAACCATTAATTAAATCAATCTCACATCTGTCATGGATACACTCACCCAATCCATGTCTACTAGCATAGCATGGCATGATAAGCAAACGTAGAGGGGGAGAACATTGTATTGAGATCCAAAAAGAGAGAGGAAGCCATCAAGCTACTAACTATGGACCCGTAGGTCTGAGATAAACTACTCACACTTCATCAAAGGGGCTATGGTGTTGATGTAGAAGCCCTCCCTGATCGATGCCCCCTGCGGCGGAGCTCCGCAACAGGCCCCAAGATGGGATCTCGTGGATACAGAAAGTTACGGCGGTGGAATTAGGGTTTTGGCTCCTGTTCTGATCATTTGGGGGTACGTGGATATATATAGGAGGAAGAAGTACGTCGGTGGAGCAACAGGGGGCCCGCGAGGGTGGGGGCGCGCCTGGTAGGGTAGGGTGTGCCCCCCTACCTCGTGGCCTCCTGTTACGTGCCTTGACGTAGGGTCCAAGTCTCCTGAGTTGTATTTGACGAGAAAATCACGTTCCCGAAGGTTTCATTCTATTTGGACTCCGTTTGATATTCCTTTTCTTTGAAACCCTAAAAGAGGCAAAAAAACAGCAATTCTTGGTTGGGCCTCCGGTTAATAGGTTAGTTCCAAAAATAATATAAAAGTGGATAATAAAGCCCAGTAATGTTTAAAACAGTAGATAATATAGCATGGAGCAATCAAAAATTATAGATACGTTGGAGACGTATCACGGGGGAATCGGAGACAGCCGCCGGCGGCAGCGTCGCACGCGGGGCATGCACCGGGGTGTGGTGGAAGGTTCGGCGGTAGCGCGCAGCGGCAAGCTGCACAAGCAGCAGAAGTTTGAGGTGGCAGCAGCACGGGCGAAAGGCAGTAGGCAACGGGGCAGCAGAGGCGGACGATGCGCCGGCTCGCAGAGGCGGGCGCCGGTGTGGCGCGAGGCCAGGACACGGGAGCGGTGATGAGCAGCGGCGCAAGAGCAGTGAGCAACAGCAATGGAAGAGCAGCAGTACGGGGCACGGGGCTGGCGCACGGACACGGCGCGGCCGGCCAGCGCAGTTAGTGAGCGGGAGGGGCGGCAAGCAAGTCGGCGAGGCCTAGGGGCGGAGTGTGGCTGGCCGGCGGAGCTGGAGGCAACGGAGGGGAGGTGTCCGAGGCGTCGCCGGCGGCGGCGGCACTGCAGCGCGAAGTAGGGGCGCGTACGCGTACACTGAGCTTCGGCCATGGCGGCCGCCAACTCGTACAGGCGACTACGGCGAGAGATCAAGGCGGGAACAAGGAGGATTTGGAGGAGGAGCTCATGAGGAATCTGTAGGGGAGGGCAGCGGGCTCGGGGGAGGCTCGTGTGTGGTGGATCAAGCGGAGAGGCGGCGATGACCGTGGCAGAGAAGACGGTTGGCGGCGATGGTTCGAGGGCGTCCCGGCTTGATTTGGTCACCGGGACGGACGAAGCTGGACGCCGCGGGCCTTCCGGACATACTCCCACACGCCAGAGATGCCGGTGGCCGCGACAACGATGGCGAGGCAAGGGTCACCGCGGGATCTTCGAGCTCTAAAACAAAAGCCAGAGAAGAGGGGATGCGATAGGGATCGAGGGAAAAGGGAGAGATGGGGGTTAGGGTTTCGGCGGACAAATATATAGGTCCAGGGGGTGACGTGGAGGGCATCCACGGCCATGGTGCCCTGGATGTGCTCCACGCACCACTCTGCCTCCTGTAGCGAGGTGGGAGGAGACCCAGGTCGGGCTGGGCTGCACTGTAAATGGCTTAGAGCCCATATGTACAATAGGTGTAGCTCTTTTCTTTTATTACCATATGTTTTTTCCCTAGCCTCTGTTTTGTACTTAATTCATTTAGAAAATGAGTTTTGTAAAATGTGGGGATGGACACATATTTAGTATTGCAATGTTAGGTTCTACCACCAAAAACGTAGGAGGAAGTTTGACTTAGCTTGAATTTTTCGTAAATGGAGAAGTATTCAAAAATGTTATTTTGGCACGGTTTTAAATGTTTGAGGGCATTCAATAATCTTTTAAAATATTAATTTCAACATGACCAATATCTAGGGTATCTACCACACTTGAACATTTTAGTTTTAACGTTTGAGAAATTTGAATTTGAACTTGAACGGGATTGAACCATCTCAGATTTAACAACAATAATCATGGTGACATGGCATCATGAGCAAAGGTTACTGTAGCTTAATTATCCGGGCGTCACAATTCTCCTCCACTACAAGAAATCTCATCCCGAGATTTAAGGGGTGGAGTAAGGGGAAAAGACTCGAGAAGGACGGAGCTCAACACAATATAGTTACCTGGGGACTATCCCAGTGAACATGGCAATGAGGCATATCTCGAGTTGAAATGCAAGAAAGTCATCGAGAGCAAGGTAAGAAGGCGCAATAAGAAGCTCCAATCGGGTAGGCAATCGTTCGTTGCCTGAAACAGAGTGTGAAAGCGTTTCGAAGCGATGGGAATAAGTATTTTATCTAATACCAAAATTAGTGATCTTTCGGAAGGTGGCTCGTGAATTACATACGATACCAAGCATGAGGAAAAACTTTTAGAAAGAGGGGTATACATGAGAGCCAGGTTTCGATCCTGTGAAATTGTGGGTTATGGGCCCACCATGTGGGTAATAAGTAGGAAGGCATTGACATCTTGCACGGTCATGATAGCAAGGCATGTCAGAGAATAACCTATTAGTTTTGTTGGCAACAATGTTGGTACCAAGGGCGAGGGACGAAGAGAACCAGTTTCCTGCTTGTTGAACGAGGTGGACCAATAGGCAAAGTTCTCGTCCATCGGTGGTTACCGGAATATCAACAACAATAGCAATAGGTCTTTACAGTAAGAGTTGTACACCAAGATGTTTATTTAAGCAGAAGAATATTATTGCTTAGATCATATAGATCACAAGAAATGTTTAAACAAAACAAGGGAAAGGAAAATGTGGTTATTAATTTAATCAGAACAATGGAAAGGAAAATGTGTTTAAACACAATTATCAGGAGTATATCCTTCCCAAGGACAAGCAGAGGATGATATCCATGACAGGATAGTAAGTAGATAACCAACTAGGGGAAAGGGCGAGGAAACTGATGATGTTACCCATACAATGGTGTTTGGATAGATGATCAAGAAACATTTAGCATTGCGCTTCCAATGTTCTTGTTGATGAACGAAGTACCACAGTCGTGCTTTGAGATAGCATTGGCATGACCATCAGGTAAAGGTCGGACCTTGGGAATACAAATGATCCATCCGGAATTTCTATAACAATGCAATTTTATCAGGCAAATGAGGATGTGGCCGATGGGTTCAGCAGCAATCCATCGACACGTCAAAAAGGATGTATTTCGAAAATTATCAAAACAAGTTTGTGTTGGGGGGAAGGCAAGAATGTTGTCGATGATAACACAAATCATCGAGGGGCAAGGATGGTATTTCTCATCATGAATTTAATTAATATCCTGGAAGAGCTCGGAATGTTGATGATGATCATGACATATTTGTCGAGAGGTTTCATGAAGATGTAATCGATCGGCGATGACATCAATTCAAAGGAATGATGAAGCGAAAGGTTATGGGAACCACGAGTACGACACAAACCTGAAATCAAGCTTGCTATTCAAGACAAAATGATATGACAAGGAAAATCGATGTAGGCTTAGCTCATCATCGAAAATTGTGCTCCGGGAAGAAGGATCAGGTAGCACGGTTAAAATTTATCACGATAATGATATAGCTGATCAGACTAGGAATGACTTGAAGGATTATTAAACTCGTAAGTAATGAAAATTACTTAGAGTTGTTGAATCGGAATGCAAGATCAATTCTCTTATCGGTGTTCTCGAGTGACTGATAACTCAAAACCCAGGGGGAAATCTGAAATGGGTGAGAAGTAAGATTAGATGAATACTCGTAGGAAGCAACTCAGTTATCTGATATTCTTGAGATACCAGGGGTAATACTCAAAGGTAGACAATAATAGAGTTTGGACATGTGTATTGATATGCAGAAGGCAAGCACTTCAACTTGTCCGAGAGAGGGGATCAAAGAAGACAATCTTGGTTGGAACCACGATTGCAAAGGCCAAAATCACAGATACAGAATCAAATAATACCAAGGAAATAATTCTTGTTACGAGAAGCTTCCATGATAAGATCTACATCATTTTCATGGGAATGAACACAAAGTTCAAGGTCGACTCCCACTTCTCCAATGCATAACCTTTCATTCACTTCTCGCGCTCAATGAAGTTGTAGTGTTGAAATTTTATCTGGCAAAAAGTCAAAAGGGTATGACTCGTGAAAACTCTTGGGTTCACACGGATTATGGGAGGCATATGTTCAACCCATAGGGGCATCTTAGGGACCTATTCCACAAACTTTAGAAGTAAACAACACAAGCTCGAAAGCAGAGCATGGTTGACAAATGTAGAGGATACAATTTACCAAAGGCATTATGTATCTGGGAAAGAACTTCACGAGGTTCTTTGAATATGAAGGACATTGTCGGATGATAATCCAATAATGGATCCGGTGATCCACAACGGAGCTGATGTGAGTATCGATATTCAACTAGAATAAGAAATAATGCAGAGGCATCGGATTTTCGAAATAATGCAAACGAATTATGATTTTCAATTTGGGGGATCAGAAGCAGATGCTCTAATCAAAAGATAAGCAAGTTGAAAAGACATAGACCAACAATCATTCAAGGTTTGATTTGCCGAGAACCAGCTCATATCCGGAGTGGAGTCTAAGCTAGAAGGATAAATAATTAAAAGGGAATAACTAATGAATGTGTGCATTCACGCACATGTCGAATCAATAGGATAAGAATGCCAATCTCAAAGGAGTTTAATGAATATTGTTAGACATATGGAATTAACCATAATGCAAGACGATAAGGAAGAATAGGAGCAATAGGCTACTGACGATTATCGGAAGATCGAATAGTATTCCAAAGAATTTTGTGAGACATATGAACAACTGGGGATGAACGAATCCCCGATAAGTGTGTGGAATTATTCGTAGGGGTATTCAGGCAGAAAAGGAGCTGCAAGGCAGCAGAAAGGATTCTCGGAAATTTTGAAGTATTTCAAGGTATCTTGTAATAACAGTAGCAACTTGGGATGAAGGTACAAGTGGCAAGGATGTTATTCACAGGGATTAACGGTGGTCAGGAACTGCAAGGCAGTTGGCACATTGTCTCGAGAAACATCGAGGAGTATCTACAGAATCTTCTGGTGAAGCAAGCGATCATCGGTAATGTCGGGGCCCTCCGGGAGGAAGTGGGAACGAGAACCTAATGTCAGAGTTAGCAAAAAAATTAACCTGAATAGACGAGAGATCAGAGTCATAGAGTATAGATGAGGAATAAAAGATCCTAATACCACCCAATGGCGACGTGGGCCCGTAAGCCAGACAGCCAAGTTAGTAAAATAGTTTTGGACGACTAGACTCAACTTCGGCCAAGGAGTACGAAAGGGGGATCCTACAGGCAGTCTGCTCTAATACCAACTTGTGACACCCCCGATTCCATCATACACTAATCATACATGCAAACGTGTACGATCAAGATCAGGGACTCACGGGAAGATATCACAACACAACTCTACAAATAAAATAAGTCATACAAGCATCATATTACAAGCCAGGGGCCTCGAGGGCTTGAATACAAGAGCTCGATCATAGACGAGTCAACGGAAGCAACAATATATGAGTATAGACATAAGTTAGACAAGTTTGCCTTAAGAAGGCTAGCACAAACTAGGATACAGATCGAAAGAGGCTCAGGCCTCCTGCTTGGGATCCTCCTAAACTACTCCTGGTCGTCGTCAGCGGCCTGCACGTCGTAGGAGGCATCTCAAGTGTAGTAGGAGTCGTCGTCGACGGTGTTGTCTGGCTCCTGGACTCCATCGTCTGGTCGCAACAATCGGGTATAGAAAGGGGGGAAAAGAGGGAGCAAAGCAACCGTGAGTACTCATCCAAAGTACTCGCAAACAAGGAGCTACACTACATATGTATGCATTGGTGTCTATGTCAAAACTGGCGGATCTCGGGTAGGGGGTCCCGAACTGTGCGTCTAAGGCAGATGGTAATAGGAGGCAGGGAACACGATGTTTTACCCAGGTTGGGCCCTCTTGATGGAGGTAAAAACCTACGTCCTGCTTGATTAATATTTATGATATGGGTAGTACAAGAGTAGATCTACCACGAGATCAGAGAGGCTAAACCCTAGAAGCTAGCCTATGGTATGATTGTATGTTGTCCTATGGACTAAAAACCCTCCAGTTTATATAGACACCGGAGAGGGTTAGGGTTACACAAGGTCGGTTACAAAAGGAGGAGATATCCATATCCGTACTGCCTAGCTTGCCTTCCATGCCAAGTAGAGTCCCATCCAGACACGAGATGAAGTCTTCAATCTTGTATCTTCATAGTCCAACAGTCCGGCCAAAGGATATAGTCCGGCTGTCCAGGACTCCCTCAGTAGCCCCTGAACCAGGCTTTCAATGACAATGAATCCGGCACGCAGTATTGTCTTCGGCATTGCAAGGCGGGTTCCTCCTCCGAATACATCACGGAAGAATTTTCATACAAGGATAGTGTCCGACCATGCAAAATAAGTTCCACATACCACCATAGAGAGAATAATATTTCCACAAATCTATTTTGCTGACTTGTTTTGGCAACACGACATTATGTCATGGACCGGTGATTATTCGAACTATTTCCTTCAACTAGCCCCACACATAACGCGAGACAGTTTTTTGACACGTCTTGTCACAGCAGAGATCGTGTCCCCTTATCACGGGATTCTCATCAATATGGGCGTGGGTAACCCAACCACGCCATCGATTAAGGCGCTTGGGGGATAAGCAAGTTTTGCCAGGCTAGTGGGGACGCATAGTTTCGTCCGCCCATATAAAGGGATAAGGATTCACCTCTTCATCCACGCCTTCTTCCTCCTTTGCTCATCCATTTTCGTGCACTCGAGCTCCAACACCCAATTCCACATCCTTTCCCTCAACCTTCTCCAAACATGTCCGGAGCGGGGGGCAAATGGATGGCTTCCTCCATTACGGAGGGACATATCAAGAAGCTGCACAGAGCCGGATACTTAGCCGTGAATATTGCGCATCGGCTACCCACTGTGGGGGAGATCGTCCCTACCCCGGAACCTCACGAGAGGGTAGTTTTCCTCCACCACTTCCTCCGTGGACTGGGTTTCCCCTCCATCCATTCGTCCGTGGTCTCATGTTCTACTACGGGCTGGACTTTCATGATCTGGCCCCGAACTTCGTCCTCAACATTTCGGCGTTCACGGTCGTGTGTGAGGCTTTCCTCCACATCCGGCCCCACTTCGGCCTGTGGTTAAAGACCTTAAATATCAAGCCGAAGGTGGTGGGAGGTCAACAAGCAGAATGCGGCAGAGTCATGGTGGGCAAGATGCCCAATGTTATATGGCTTGAAGGCTCCTTTGTGGAGACCATAAAGGGGTGGCAATCAGCGTGGTTCTACATCACCGATCCGCGCGACGCCAAATGGGCGGCGGCCCCCGAGTTTCGATCCGGATTCCCTACATGGCTCACTTCCTGGAAAGAGAAGGGCTTGTCGTGGGGTTCATCGGTGGAGCTGTATGGACTCCAGAAATGTATCCGGAGTATGGCAAGCAATAAGCTCAAGCTTGTCAACATAGTCCAGGTCATGCTCATCCGCCGGATCCTCCCGTGTCAACAACGGGATTTTAACTTGTGGGAGTTCGACCTGGCCCAACACCAGACTCGGAACGAGCTCTTCGATACGACATACAAGGATGTCTGGAAGGTGTTGTTCAAGGGTGCCGAGGTCCCTCCTCCTCTCGCCGAGGACTGCGGGCTAAGCGCAAAGCGCCTAGCGCATTCGGTGAGTTCAATACATCCCGTAGGATATTTATTTCCCCTAGCTTAAACATGTGCGGGGTCTGATCTCCATGCCTTTGACAGGAGTGGGTGGAGATGTCGGGGCAGATTAACTGTCCGGCCCCTTTGCCCGAAGACACTGGGGCACTCTCCTGATGGAGATGCTGACTCTGGCTCCTTACAAGGTGCCGGAGAAGACCAAGAAGGCCAAGGGAACCCGAAAGAGTTCCCGACGCCAGGGTTTATCGGACTTATCATCCGATAGCTCCGCGGTGCACTCCTCCCCCGAAGACGAGGAAGAAGATGAAGACACTCCCCCTCCAGTCGAGGGGGGCCGAAGGGTCCAAGAAGGGAAGGACTCTCCTTCTGGACTACTCTACCACCACCGCTGAAGGCGAAGATGAGTGGCTGCCCAGGGCCAAGCCCCTGGGGAAATCGTAAGTATTCGGATACCAGAGTAACTCATAGCATTCCTTTGTTGCACTGCTTCTCCTAACGCCGAATTATGACTATGTAGACCGCCATGAGCCCGTATCGACGTATCGTCGGACGGCTCCCTGGGATCGTCGGATATGGATAACGATCCACTTTCGACCGCCACCTCCCCTTGCCCTATGGACAACGCCGAGGTATTGTCTCACGAGGCACCGGGTCAGGGGAAGACAGTCCCGGAGTTGCCTTAAGGCGACCTTCCGGACTCCGGGAGCAGAGGGGACAAGGTCCCCGAGGTCTCCGAGTTCGGCCCTCAGCCGAACACCGCACCGGAACCTCTAGCGGTTCCGGATTTGGGCAGGCGGCCTCCTTCCAAGAGGGGCAAGATGCCTGTGCCGATGACCTCTGCCCATCCAGAGGCGCCGGACAATCTGTTGGGAGTGCTTCGTAGTGCTTCCATTGACGAGGAGCACCGCACTATTATGAGTGCGGTGGTCCAGAAGGTTCAGTCTGCCAAGAGCGGATTGACTGAAGCTTGTGCCAACCTTCTAACAGGCTTTGAGGTAAGTGTTCGAAATATAGGAAAATTATTACCGCATAGACAGTAGCCCCTAATGCTCTGTTCGGTGTTCAAAAAAGAAAAGCCGAATAGAGGATCAAATAATACCGCAGGAGTCTAACATAATTATGTCTGTATGTGTATGCAGGCTTCGTTGCTGGCCTCAGCCGCACTGACTGCGGAGGTCGCCACACTGAAGCAGGACCTCGAGGGGTCCAAGAAAGAGCTCGGCCTTGCCAAGAGGCAGCTCGAGGAGAACAAGGGTAAGTAATACCCTGTCTGTTGATATGTATATATAAAAGAAGACGCGATTGCAAAATGACAGGATCATCGTATATTTGCCAGGGGCCACGACCGAGGTGGCGACCCTGAAGCAAGCACTATCCAAGGCCGAAGACAAAGCGGCTAAGGAGCGCACCGAGCGGGAAAGGCAAGAAGCTCGGGTGGACGAGGTGCAGCAAGAGCTCCAGGCTCTCGTGACGAAGCACGAGGCGTTGGAGCTTGACTCGAAGACACGAGAGTCTGAGCTTGCCGCGGCCCTTAAGAGCACAGAGTGCCAAGGCCGAAGCCCAAAAGGCCCTCTAGGAGATTGACGCGATGAAGAAAATAGCGGCGGGTAAGGCATTCTATATGCAAAGCAAGCATGTGAAAGTAAATTACCTATTACTTACTCGAATCCGGAGCTCTCCAGGAGCATTCGCAGATTTGCCCCGCAGCATGTCGGATGCCGCATAGTTTTACCAGGCCGAGGAGGGAAGCTCAACGGAGAAGTTGTTCTGGTCTCAGTATACTGGGACTGAACACCCGGTGCCTATGAGCGACCAGCTGAAGCAGCTGGTCGAGCTACACAAGGCGGCCGAACAGGCCATGAAGGGCTTTATAGTCTGGCTGTGGCCTGGCGACGCCCTTCCGAATAGCTACTTTGGCCTGGTGAGGCGGCTTATGGATGCCTGCCCATGGCTGGAAGTCGTCAAGCGGTCCGTCTGCATTGAAGGTGCACACCGGGCTTTCGCCCGCATGAAGGTGCAATGGGCCAAGCTAGACGCCGTGAAGCTGATCAAGGAGGGACTGCCGCGGGGCAAGGAGCATCGCACCCCCCGAAATTTATTATGAGGGTGTCCTGAAGGGTGCCCGTCTTGTAGCGGATGAATGTTCAAAGGATGTAATATTTGAGTAAACTTGCTCATGTGATCATGTATGATGAAAACTTGTTTCATATGCGCTATGCAATGCTTGTTTCAATTTAAAATATTACCTTATGTTTGGCTGCTTATCCAATCTGAGAGATGGCTAGTCCTCGGCTTCTACCCCCATGCCGCGAGTGCTGGGGTGTTCAGGATAAACCTGAGCACTCTTGTTCCCATGTTTAGGTCCTTCGAGGGAGGTGCTCAGCGCAGCGAACAAGGCAACCGGACTAATAATGCTTTATCACTCTCACTTAGCCATAGAATTCTATAATTGTAAATTTCGGCGAAGCCCCTGGTATTCGGAAGGCCGAATTCGGGGCGCGATACACGCCTTGAAGCCGGTTGGGACCGGCTCCTCGCTCTAAGGTGCATAAGTCTTTAGGGACTCGAAACCACGCCGAACAGCGACCAGTCTCTCGCCTTATCATGACATCCAGTTTTAGCTTTCTCTACTGAGGTGCTTAGCCCAGCAGAACCAGGGCACAATCGCAGTAGTTCTCCTAGTGCTACCTTAGCTGATAGAGCGGAACGTAAGGTACCAAAACATAGGAGCCGGGCAAACCCAACATTTGACCAAAGACATGATTCGGAGCTGATGCATATAGTGCTATAAGTTCGGGGTGCCACACTTGTGAAAGTGTTTGAACTTCTCACACCATATTGTGGGGTACTTAAGCCCCTAGTGTGTTGGCCGTACTAAAGTGTACGGTTGCAAGGTGTCATTAATGAACACATATATATATATAACAAGAATGCAATAATAGTCGTAATGTTATGCGTTGTTTATTCAAAGAGGTGTGTTAAAACAAAATGATACAGATAGTGCGATAAGAAAAAAGTAGGACCATGTCCCTTCCAAGGGCAAGCTGAGGAATAGTATTAAAGCAAATATTTCACTCGTTATCGTAATCCACCTGGGAATTCCGTGGTGTGACGTAGCTTTCTGCCTCTCTTGGTTGTTGCATCATGTGTTCGGCAATCATGCTGCCGGACAAGGTTTCCATAGATTAAAGTCCTAAAAGAGAAAAATAACAAAGCAGGAAGCCCTAGTGTGGTTTAGGCCGCGTCTTGGAGCGTGCCGTAGTTGTGCCCCCCTCCCCACCTATGCCCGTGGTATTTTTAATGCGTAATTATGTACGCATGGCACGGATTTCGCTGCTTGGCTGGAACTGGGGTGGGGGCCGCATTGCTATGCGAGCTCAGATCGTGCCAGGCGGTCTAGTTGTCGATTACTCCAAGCGCGCTTGAAGGTGTCCGGGTCTTGAGATGCCGAACTAGTGGATTGCCTTGAGAGGGTGCTTTGTGCTTCTGTTGCGAGGGCTGCAGTGTGCTCCTCCGTTCGGAGAGAGCGCTCTGTGTTTCCATTATCTGTAATAACCCCACGAGGTCCTGGCATCTTGAGCTTGAGGTATGCATAATGCGGTACCGCATTGAATCTCGCAAATGCGGTTCGCCCGAGAAGTGCATGATAACAACTATGGAACGGGACTATATCGAAGATTAATTCTTCGCTTCCGAAGTTATCCGGGGATCCGAAGACCACTTCCAGTGTAATTGAGCCTGTGCAATGGGCCTCTACACCTGGAATGACGCCTTTAAAGGTCGTTTTTTTGGGTTTGATCCTTGAGGGGTCTATACCCATTTTGCGCACTGTGTCCTGATAAAGCAGGTTTAGGCTGCTGCCGCCATCCATGAGGACTCGAGTGAGGTGAAATCCGTTAATGATTGGGTCTAGGACCAGTGCGGCGAATCTGCCATGACGGATACTAGTGGGGTGGTCCCTGCGATCGAAGGTGATCGGACAGGAGGACCATGGGTTGAACTTTTGGGGCGACTGGCTCCAATGCATACACGTCCCTGAGCGCACGCTTCCGCTCCCTCTTGGGGATGTGGGTTGCGTATATCATGTTCACCGTCCGCACTTGTGGGGGGAACCTCTTCTGTCCTCCGGTGTTCGGCTGCCAGGGCTCTTCCTTGTCATCTCTATGTGGCCCCTTATCTTTGTCTTCGGCAATTAACTTGCCGGCCTACTTGAATGCCCAACAATCCCTGTTGGTGTGGTTGGCTGGCTTGTCGGGGGTGCCGTGTATTTGACACGAGCGATCGAGTATACGGTCCAAACTGGATGGGCCCGGAGTGCTTCTTTTGAATGGCTTTTTCCGCTGACCGGGTTTAGAGCCTTTGAATCCGGCATTGACTATCGTATCTTCAGTATTATCGCTGTTAATCTGGCACTTATGTTTGTTGTGACATGACTTGCTATTGCCGTCCTTGGTATCAAAAGTACCATGGTTCTTTGACATATTATTACTGCGAGCCAGCCAACTGTCTTCTCCCGCACAAAAGCGGGTCATGAGTGTCGTGAGGGCTTCCATAGATTTCAGCTTTTCCTGACCAAGGTGCCGGGCTAGCCACTCGTCGCGAATGTTGTGTTTGAAAGCTGCTAAGGCCTCTGTATCCGGACAGTTGACGATTTGATTTTTCTTTGTTAGGAACCAAGTCCAGAATTGCCTGGCCGATTCTTCTGGCTGCTGAATTATGTGGCTCAAGTCATCGGCATCTGGTGGTCGCACATAAGTGCCCTGAAAGTTGTCGAGGAATGCGGCTTCCAGATCTTCCCAACAGCTAATGGACTCTGCTGGCAGGCTATTAAGCCAATGCTGCGCTGGTCCTTTGAGCTTTAGTGGGAGGTATTTGATGGCGTGTAAGTCATCACCGCGGGCCATGTGGATGTGGAGGAGGTAATCCTCGATCCATATCGCAGGATCTGTTATGCCGTCATATGATTCAATATTTACAGGTTTGAAACCTTCTGGGATTTGATGATCCATTACTTCGTCTGTGAAGCATAAGGGGTGTGCGGCGCCTCTGTATTGGGCTATATCGCGACGCAGCTCGAATGGGTATTGCCCGCTGTGTTCGGCCCGACCGGATTTACTTTTACTGTATCCGGCGTGATGTTTATCGTCTCGCATAGTGGCGCGCCCTCGTGATCCGTAGATCGATCTTGCATGTTTTGCTTTGTCCTCTCATACGTCTTGCAGGTCTGGTGTGTTTCCCCATGCTTTTTTATTTGAATGGTGTTGGGGTGCGAGCTGAGTTTTTGGCTGGAATGCCTCTCTATCACGGCCACGAGGTGGGCGATCAGCCACGTCATATTCTTCTTCCTCCAGTCGAGGTAGCAACCTGCATTTTGGGTAACTCTTGGAGGGGCGCTCGAGTTTATATTCCTCGGCCGCGAGGACTTCAGTCCATCTGTCAGCTAGCAGATCTTGATCAGCTTGAAGCTGCTGCTGCTTTTTCTTAACGCTATTTGTCGTGGCCATAAGCCGGCGCTTGAAGCGCTCTTGTTCGACGGGATCCTCTGGCACGGCGAATTCTTCATCGCCGAGGCTTTCCTCGTCTTCGGAGGGGGCATGTAATTATCATCCTCTGCTTCTCCATCTGCCGCTCTCTCAGGAGGGCTGGCTCTTCCATCCTCCTGCTCTAACTCTTGCTGGAGGGGGTTATTGTTGTCTTCGGCACTATCCGGAGTGTTATTACCTCCTGTGCCGGTATCACCACTTTTGCTTTGGCGGGATTTAGAGCGGCGCCGCTGATGTCGGCGTGTGGGTTGCTTCTTGGAGGGGTCATCCTCTGCCGTCTCGTCGCCATTGCCTTCTTTGGGTGTATCCACCATGTATATATCGTATGATGAGGTGGCTGTCCAGTGCCCTGTGGGCAGTGGTTCCTCTTCGTCTCCCACATCGTCGTCCATACCATCGATGTCTTCGGAGTCGAAGTCGAGCATGTCGGTTAAGTCATCGACAGTAGCTACTAAGTGGGTGGTGGGTGGGCCGCGAATTTCTTTGTCGTCCGCATCCCAGTCCTGCCGGACATAGTTCGGCCAGGATCCTCCCGGCAAGGAGAGAGACCTTAATGAGATCAGTATGTTGCCGAAGGACGAGTGCTGAAAGATATCCGTGGAGGTAAACTCCATGATCGGCGCCCAATCGGATTCGATGGGAACGGGCGCAGGCGGTTCAGAGTCCATGGCCGGAGAAAGATCCGGCAGTTTAACAATACGGCTCTCGTGCAAGGTAAGGTCGATGTTCGGCTCGATCACCGCTGAGGGTAAGACCTCCGTGGCGGTGTCCATCCACCCGTGCCTGGACGGTGCAACTGGCTCCGAATTGAGTGCCAGAGCGGCTGCCAGTGCGATCTCCTGAACACTGTCTGATGGTAGAGCTAAATCGTACTCATCGTGACCGCGTGACGCACAAGGCAGAGGCTCGAATCCGTCGAAGATCAAGTCTCCGCGGACATCAGCCGTGTAGTTTAAGCTTCCAAACCTGACCTGGTGGCCAGGGGCATAGCTTTCAATCTGCTCCAGATGGCCAAGCGAATTGGCCCGCAGTGCAAAGCCGTCGAACACAGATCTGTCCGGGGAGGAAAGTCTCACCCTGCATTGCGTCGCTATCGATGATTGTAGGAGCCATCAAACCTAAGGCACTGCAAAAAAATACACTTCCGTGATGATACGTGTTTGTCACAGTAGGTCGTTTTTTTGTGATGCATGTACATCCATGACAAATTTATGACAGAATCAAGATAGTCATACATGTGCTGTCATAGAAGTGTTCCATGACATTACCAAAATTATCATCACGGAAGTGTCCACTTCCATGACAATAAATCACGCGTCACAGAAGTGCTTTCCTCAAGGGTGACCGACACGTGGCATCCACCGTAACGGAACATCGTTAAGCTACCGGATCGGGTTTTGGATCCGATACCCCGTTAACAGCCCCGACCAATGAGGATTTTCCACGTGTAAAATCATCATTGGCTGGAGGAGACACGTGTCAACTCATCCAATGGGCGAGACGCGCCTATATTATGTTGACACGTGGACCGGCCCATCAAGTTTAAATGGGCCGGCCCAACTGAAGGCCCATAAGATTTTGCGGACCATAATGGGCCGGCCCAGCTAAAGGCCCACGTGATTTTGCGGACCATAATGGGCTGGCCCAGCTAAAGGCCCACAAGATTTTGCGGGCCATAATGGGCCGGCCCAGGTAAAGGCCTACAAGATTTTTTTGTGCCATAATGGGCCGGCCCAGGTAAAGCCCACAAGATTCTTGCGGGTCATAATGGGCCGGCACAGCTAAAGGCCCACGAGATTTTGCCGACATTAACGAGTCGGCCCAGCTGTAGGCCCACAAGATTTTATGGACCCTAGTAGGCCGGCCCATTAACTGCCTACCATGTTTTGGGCCAAATGTCGACCCATATTTGATCTGGTCCATTAATTGTCTGCCACGCTCCGGGCCTAATAGTGCCCATATGAGATCCGGCCCGTTAAAGGCCTACCACGTTCTGGGCCAAATTACGGCCCAGATCAGGTCCAGCCCTTTAAGAGGCTTTGGGCTCAATTATGGCCCTTATCAGATTCGTCCCGTCAACTGGACACTATGCTTTTGGGCCCACTTGCTAAAGGCCCACTTAGTAATTCGGCCTGATATTAGTTTTTGCCTGTTAAGGGCCCGTTTAACATTTCGGCCCTATATTAATTTCAGCCTGTTAAGGGCCCGTCATATAGTTGGGCCTAACTACGGCCCGGTTTGCATCCGGCCTGCTTGCAGTCGATATCTGATTGGGCCAAACAAGGACCGAGACAATTTTTCGGACTATTCAAAGCCCGTGATTTGATTCGCACAATCATGGGCTGGGGTTCATTTCGGGCTGCTGCCGGCCCGTGAGCTGATCGGCACGTTTCAGGCCCAACCTAAATCGTGATTGCATGACGGCCTGATTATGTACCGTTATTTTACAGTTTGGTTGGTTTACTGCGAAGACAGGATATATATACAGTAAAATAACTGCAGCATCGTGAATAAAAAAACCTATACTATACAATAAAGAAATTACGGCATATTACATCCACTGGGCATCAAAGTTCGCCACTATGATAATAAAGCACAAGCAGACAGCAGATTACATACACTGGGCATCAAAGATCGCCACCAGTGCAATTAAAAATGCCGACAAAATAATATACAAAACCGATAGCACTTAAATAGAGTTCAAGAAAGGTTAGCCTTGTTGGGGAGCTGCAGCGCAAGTAGCTGAGCAAGATGATGAGACTGCGCTTGTTCAACACTTATATCTTCCTCACTCTGAAAGATAAACAAGCAGACAGATGACAGGATTTGCACATAAAAGTATCAGTGCTGACAATTCATCACATTTCTTACTGACGAATAAAGTGACACAGTTTAAATTCGCATTAACAAAATATGGTATTGTTCAGGTCAAGACATGGCAGGAAATGACATTGTAAAGGAGTTGGCAGCTTCACGACACCACTGGATTACAGATCAAGAACTCATAAGTATCAATGGTTAGTGTGCTGTCAATTTATACCATTTCAGATTGGCAAATAAAGAGACGGTTTAAATAATAGTAGAATGATATGACATTGTTCATAGTTAAGACATTGCAGAATATGACACTGTGCTGTAGTGGGTAGGTTCACCACACCACTGGATTACAGATGAAGAACAGAAGCATACATGAAGTGCAAAAGAATATCACTTGCTCTGTATAGTTTAATTTACATGGTATGAAGAAGGAACTTGGTTGTACAACTGAAAACTAAAATTGAGAAAGGACGAACTTTTGTTTATGAACTACATATAATAAACTTTAAACAAGCAATTTGATGCAAACACCAAAAATAAACAGCTGTTGCAGTCATGCCTAACCAAATATATACAACAAAGTTTGAAGGCTTGAGATGGACAAACTTACATTATTGGTGAAGATAGGCTCTATTAAGGCCTTGTCCATGCTGATGGGGGGGGGGCAATTCAAGAAGTTTACCACGGAATCTTCTTCAAAAGCATTGCCTTTATTCTACATTTTGTTAATAGTAAATATAGATGTGATAATATACGAAAAAATGGAGAATATTTAAGATAAGATGAAGAGTGATGCTACATAACCAAGTAGCTATAAATGTAAGTGCAGCGATACAGGCAAAAGGTACAGCCAAGAGCAATGCACAGCTAAACTTCTTCAGTACCAACCTTATGGTAAGAGTAAATATAGATCTGATGTGTAGAAAATGGAGGGCAAAGGAAAATAAGCTGCCGAGTGATGGTACATGAACACCTACCTGTCATTATAAGTACACTGATAAAGGACAGCATGTACTTATAAGAACAATGCAGAGCTAAAAAAAAATTGGCATTGGATATATTCTACACTAATGTAACCATTCATACAGATCAGATAGGTTGGAGCGAACAATTGATAAAAACATTGGCATTGGATATATTCTACACTAATGTAAGCATTTGAGTGGAAGAACATGGTATGATGATAGATGGAATATGTATTGATAATGGATGGGCATGGCATATCGACATATATGATGAGTAAACTAAGAAGATGGCGGTGCAACAAAGTAGAAGAAATGCAAGACAACATATGCAAGATACGTGCAATCAATAAAACCTTGCGAAATTAGAACAGGCACCTTGATGGGTGAACAGGACAGGCCATCTGCCTTTGACTCCTCGAGGTTAGAATAGTCATTAGGATGATATTCTGAACAAGAATCAATAGGTGGGGAGCGTACGAGTTTCATTGCTTCCAGAATGGCACTCAATGCCTTGGTGCCAATTTTGTAAGTCATTGCAGTGTTCCATAATATTCTTCTGATGCGCGAATTCTAATATTCACTGTAATTGCATATGATATCTGAGAACCATGAAAACAAATAGTTGTGAGATTATCTTTGTAATGCAGATGATATTCTAATATAGGGGCACCCCTGTAAACACTTGTGTGCTATCACTGGATTCTGATGAGAGAGCTCATGTGTGCTGTAATATGGTGCGTGGATTTATATAATCTGGCACAAGTACACAAAAAATAGGCTTCAGAAGTAAGGATAGCTGGCAGATGATAGGTTCATAATATACTGTATAGAGAGTTTATTGCCAAATCATGATAACAAGAGCACACAGCAACTAGGCAGATCACAGTGTACATAACAGGGGTACACCATAACCAGGATATATAAATCTGGAAAGTGGAACTGGTTGGAAATTACGGTGTTGTATTGCCGCTAGTAATTGAAAGCCTATTGATCACGTACAGGCCAGCTCTATCGGCTGTTAGACTGCATATGTCCCTGCTCCCCTTCCTGACAAGGAACATACTGTGCTTCCCATACAGAACACCGCACGGGCCACCGGCCGAACCACCAGCCCAACCGCCTGTGTTCCTCCGCCACCCCCACCCCCACCCCCACCCCCGCCCCCACCCGCGTCGAGTTTTCTTTGTTCGACGATGCCCCACCACCGCCCCCAAAACCACCATCCCCACCCAAGCCCCTTCGATCGCACCGGCGAACTCCGGCGAGCTCTGAAAAACCGACTGATCCAATTTTGAAATTTAGTCTAATGTGATTTAACTAGTGTGGAATATAAAAGGGAAAACCATGAGCATTGCGAGTATGGTGTTGAGTGTGCCATGGCGGATCTGAAGGTGTAAACTGGACAAAGGCAACTTCGCAACCAAGACAAGAAATCAGAGTAAAGAAGTGGCGATATATTTTCTTGCTGTGATAAATAAGTTGAGCAGATACGAAAGAGTACCGCCTTTGGTGAGGCACTGTGTACGCATCTGCTGAGAATTTGACGGTGTTGCGGTAGCGATGGTTGTCGGTGGCGTGGAAGCAGATCTAGGAGGGTAGACGGTGGCGGCAGGGCGCGGTGGACGAGACGGTCGTAGGAGCAGCGCCGGCAAGGTGGACGACGGCGGGGATGAAGCGAGAGGACTGGATGCAAGGATCCCGGTCCAAAGCCGTGGATGAGAGAGGTCGATCTCTCGTAATGGACGGCGGCGGTGGGGTATCAGCTCCGGCATGGTGGAGGAGGACGACGGTGGATGGGGTGGCGGACGGCGGCTGACGGAGGAGGGTGGGGTGGACAAGGTGTTTTGGCGCCCACGGAGTATGAATGGGGGAAAGGGAGGTAGAGAGGAAGGGGGGAACCATGTATTCAGGGCGCTCTTGTCTCAAATGCGAGGAAATTTACAAACTTAGCCCCCGTTTCAAATTTCTACTACATCACAGCAACACTAGTCGGTTGGGGATAGGACGGTAATCTCGCATACACCGAATATTTGCCGACGAGAGTTTGTTTTTGGCGCCCACCGTGTATGAATATGAATCGGGGAGGAAGTCGATTTTGGCCGAGGATACACTGTGTTTTGGTGCCCACCGTGTATGAATCCGGGTGAGAGGCGGTTACGTCACGTTTGGGTGAAATTACAAACCTACCCCTATCGAAACCTATAGAAATCCAGCATATAGGCTTTGCATGGCAGGGATAGGCAGCAGTGATTTCCATCTCGTAGATTTTGATTTCGGGCCGTTACTGCGACTTTCCCCGCTTCGTTCAAATTTTGTAGAGTGCACGTTTATCGTGCCAACTCAATTCGAATCCCGTTTGTATTCTTTTTTTCGGGTGGGATCCATTTTCAATTGGAATTACATTCTATATACATCATTTTTTATATATACTTTCAAAAGCACAACACCATTTATACATAAATATGGTTTACAAATGGCATGATCCCAGATTCATAAGGTTGTATCCATAAATTTGGATTTTCAAATATTTGAAACCATTTTATGTTGAAATCCAATGTATGCATTCCTCGCTAACTGTCTCCAATTAATGTGTGTTTCATGCGGGTTTTTTTTACTTCTCAAACATGTATAATGTGTTTCACACATGCAACATATAGTGTAATCCCGTTTAGACATTAATTGCATAAAAACCATGCATTGTTTGTAATTGAAGAATCTATGGATCACCAATATTGATAAACTATATAACATTACACGTGTGCCCAAATTCAAATGAATATGCATGTTTGATACACCAATTTGCGTTATGATATTATCGATGTTGTGATCTCTAGTTTAAATATTTGAATCCCCTTTAATCCAGATATTCGTCTCATATAGCTATCACTCATGCTTATATAGGACTATCTGTTGGGTTTCGTAGTAATTTCAAAAAAATTCCTACGCACACGCAAGATCATGGTGATGCATAGCAACGAGAGGGGAAGAGTGTGATCTACGTACCCTTGTAGATCGACAACGGAAGCGTTTAACTTGGTTGATGTAGTTGTACATCTCCACGGCCCGACCGATCAAGCACCGAAACTACGGCACCTCCGAGTTCTAGCACACGTTCAGCTTGATGACGATCCCTGGACTCCGATCCAGCAAAGTGTCGGGGAAGAGTTCCGTCAGCACGACGGCGTGGTGACGATCTTGATGTTCTACCGTCGCAGGGCTTCGCCTAAGCACCGCTACAATATTATCGAGGACTATGGTGGAAGGGGGCACCGCACACGGCTAAGAATATGATCACGTGGATCAACTTGTGTCTCTAGGGGTGCCCCTTGCCTCCGTATATAAAGGCTCAAAGGGGGGGCTGGCCGGCCAAGAGGAGGCGCGCCAGGAGGAGTCCTACTCCCTCCGGGAGTAGGACTCCCCCCTTTCCTAGTTGGAATAGGATTCGCGGAGGGGGGAAAAGAGGAGAGAGAGGAGGAAGGGGGGCCGGCCCCCTCTCCTTGTCCTATTCGGACCAGGGGGGGAGGGGCGCACGGCCCATCTATGGCCACCTCTCCTCTCTTCCACTAAGGCCCACTAAGGCCCATATACCTCCCGGGGGGTTCCGGTAACCTACCGGTACTCCGGTAAAATCCCGATTTCACCCGGAACACTTCCAATATCCAAACATAGGCTTCCAATATATCAATCTTTATGTCTCGACTATTTCGAGACTCCTCGTCATGTCCGTGATCACATCCGGGACTCCGAACAAACTTCGGTACATCAAAATGTATAAACTCATAATATAACTGTCATCGTAACCTTAAGCGTGCGGACCCTACGGGTTCGAGAACAATGTAGACATGACCGAGACACGTCTCCGGTCAATAACCAATATCGGAACCTGGATGCTCATATTGGCTCCTACATATTCTACGAAGATCTTTTATCGGTCAGACCGCATAACAACATACGTTGTTCCCTTTGTCACCGGTATGTTACTTGACCGAGATTCGATCGTCGGTATCCCATACCTAGTTCAATCTCGTTACCGGCAAGTCTCTTTACTCATTCCTTAATACATCATCCCGCAACTAACTCATTAGTTGCAATGCTTGCAAGGCTTCAGTGATGTGCATTACCGAGAGGGCCCAGAGATACCTCTCCGACAATCAGAGTGACAAATCCTAATCTCGAAATAGGCCAACCCAACATGTACCTTTGGAGACACCTGTAGAGCACCTTTATAATCACCTGGTTACGTTGTGACGTTTGGTAGCACACAAAGTGTTCCTCCGGCAAATGGGAGTTGCATAATCTCATAGTCATAGGAACATGTATAAGTCATGAAGAAAGCAATAGCAACATACTAAATGATCGGGTGCTAAGCTAATGGAATGGCTCATGTCAATCAGATCATTCAACTAATGATGTGATCCCGTTAATCAAATGACAACTGTTTGTCCATGGTTAGGAAACATAACCATCTTTGATTAACAAGATAGTCAAGTAGAGGCATACTAGTGACACTCTGTTTGTCTATGTATTCACACATGTATTATGTTTCCGGTTAATACAATTCTAGCATGAATAATAAACTTTTATCATGATATAAGGAAATAAATAATAACTTTATTATTGCCTCTAGGGCATGTTTCCTTCATTCTCCCACTTGCACTAGAGTCAATAATCTAGATTATACTGTAATGATTCTAACACCCATGGAGCCTTGGTGCTGATAATGTTTTGCTCGTGGAAGAGGCTTAGTCAACGGGTCTGCTACATTCAGATCCGTATGTATCTTGCAAATCTCTATGTATCCCACCTGGACTAGATCCCGGATGGAATTGAAGCGTCTTTTGATGTGCTTGGTTCTTTTGTGAAATCTGGATTCCTTCGCCAAGGCAATTGCACCAGTATTGTCACAAAAGATTTTCATTGGACCCGATGCACTAGGTATGACACCTAGATCGGATATGAACTCCTTCATCTAGACTCCTTCATTTGTTGCGTCCGAAGCAGCTATGTACTCCGCTTCACATGTAGATCCCGCCACGACGCTTTGTTCAGAACTGCACCAACTGACAGCTCCACCATTTAATGTAAACACGTATCCGGTTTGCGATTTAGAATCATCCGAATCAGTGTCAAAGCTTGCATCAACGTAACCATTTACGATGAGCTCTTTGTCACCTCCATATACGAGAAATATATCCTTAGTCCTTTTAAGGTACTTCAGGATGTTCTTGACCGCTGTCCAGTGATCCACTCCTGGATTACTTTGGTACCTCCCTGCTAGACTTATAGCAAGGCACACATCAGGTCTGGTACACAGCATTGCATACATGATAGAGCCTACGGCTGAAGCATAGGGAACATCTTTCATTTTCTCTCTATCTTCTGCAGTGGTCGGGCATTGAGTCTGACTCAACTTCACACCTTGTAACACAGGCAAGAACCCTTTCTTTGCTTGATCCATTTTGAACTTCTTCGAAACTTTGTCAAGGTATGTGCTTTGTGAAAGTCCAATTAAGCGTCTTGATCTATCTCTATAGATCTTAATGCCTAATATGTAAGCAACTTCACCGAGGTCTTTCATTAAAAAACTCTTATTCAAGTATCCCTTTATGCTATCCAGAAATTCTATATCATTTCCAATCAGTAAAATGTCATCCACATATAATATCAGAAATGCTACAGAGCTCCCACTCACTTTCTTGTAAATACATGCTTCTCCGAAAGTCTGTATAAAACCAAATGCTTTGATCACACTATCAGAGCATTTATTCCAACTCCGAGAGGCTTGCACCAGTCCATAAATGGATCGCTGGAGGTTGCACACTTTGTTAGCTCCCTTTGGATCGACAAAACCTTCTGGTTGCATCATATACAACTCTTCTTCCAGAAATCCATTCAGGAATGCAGTTTTGACATCCATCTGCCAAATTTCATAATCATAAAATGCGGCAATTGCTAACATGATTCGGACAGACTTAAGCATCGCTGCGGGTGAGAAGGTCTCATCGTAGTCAATCCCTTAAACTTGCCGAAACCCTTTCGCGACAAGTCGAGCTTTGTAGACAGTAATATTACCGTCGGCGTCAGTCTTCTTCTTGAAGATCCATTTATTCTCAATTGCTTGTTGATCATTGGACAAGTCAACCAAAGTCCACACTTTGTTCTCATACATGGATCCCATCTCAGATTTCAGGGCTTCAAGCCATTTTGCGGAATCTGGGCTCACCATCACTTCTTCATAGTTCGTAGGTTCATCATGATCTAGAAGCATGACTTCCAGAACAGGATTACCGTACCACTCTAGCGCGGATCTCACTCTGGTTGATCTACGAGGTTCAGTAGTATCTTGTCCTGAAGTTTCATGATCATTATCATTAGCTTCCTCACTAATTGGTGTGGGTGTCACAGAAACAGTTTTCTCTGATGCACTACTTTCCAATAAGGGAGCAGGTACAGTTACCTCGTCAAGTTCTACTTTCCTCCCACTCACTTCTTTCGAGAGAAACTCCTTCTCTAGAAAGTTTCCAAACTTAGCAACAAAAGTCTTGCCTTCGGATCTGTGATAGAAGGTGTATCCAATAGTCTCCTTTGGATATCCTATGAAGACACATTTCTCCGATTTGGGTTCGAGCTTATCAGGTTGAAGCTTTTTCACATAAGCATCACAGCCCCAAACTTTCAGAAACGACAACTTTGGTTTCTTGCCAAACCATAGTACATAAGGCGTCGTCTCAACGGATTTTGATGGTGCCCTATTTAACGTGAATGCGGCCCTCTCCAAAGCATAACCCCAAAACGATAGCGGTAAATCAGTAAGAGACATCATAGATCGCACCATATCTAGTAAAGTACGATTACGACGTTCGGACACACCATTACGTTGTGGTGTTCCGGGTGGCGTGAGTTGCGAAACTATTCCGCATTGTTTCAAATATACACCAAACTCGTAACTCAAATATTCTCCTCCACGATCAGATCGTAGAAACTTTATTTTCTTGTTATGATGATTTTCAACTTCACTCTGAAATTCTTTGAATTTTTCAAACGTTTCAGACTTATGTTTCATTAAGTAGATATACCCATATCTGCTTAAGTCATCTGTGAAGGTGAGAAAATAACGATATCCGCCATGAGCCTCAATATTCATCAGACCACATACATCTATATGTATGATTTCCTACAAATCTGTTGCTCTCTCCATAGTACCGGAGAACGGCGTTTTAGTCATCTTGCCCATGAGGCACGGTTCACAAGTACCAAGTGATTCATAATCAAGTGGTTCCAAAAGTCCATCAGTATGGAGTTTCTTCATGCGCTTTACACCGATATGACCTAAACGGCAGTGCCACAAATAAGTTGCACTATCATTATCAACTCTGCATCTTTTGGCTTCAACATTATGAATATGTGTGTTACTACTATCGAGATTCAATAAGAATAGACCACTCTTCAAGGGTGCATGACCATAAAAGATATTACTCATATAAATAGAACAACCATTATTCTCTGATTTAAATGAATAACCGTCTCGCATCAAACAAGATCGAGATATAATGTTCATGCTTAACGCTGGCACCAAATAACAATTATTTAGGTCTAATATTAATCCCGAAGGTAGATGTAGAGGTAGCGTGCCGACCGCGATCACATCGACTTTGGAACCGTTTCCCACACGCATCGTCACCTCGTCCTTAGCCAATCTTCGCTTCATCCGTAGTCCCTGTTTCGAGTTGCAAATATTAGCAACAGAACCAGTATCAAATACCCAGGTGCTACTGCGAGCATTAGTAAGGTACACATCAATAACATGTATATCACATATACCTTTGTTCACCTTGCCATCCTTCTTATCCGCCAAATATTTGGGGCAGTTCCGCTTCTAGTGACCAGTCTGCTTGCAATAGAAGCACTCAGTTTCAGGCTTAGGTCCAGACTTGGGTTTCTTCTCTTGAGCAGCAACTTGCTTGCTGTTCTTCTTGAAGTTCCCCTTCTTTTTCCCTTTGCCCTTTTTCTTGAAACTAGTGGTCTTGTTGACCATCAACACTTGATGCTCCTTCTTGATTTCTACCTCTGCAACTTTCAGCATTGCGAAGAGCTCGGGAATAGTCTTATTCATCCCTTGCATATTATAGTTCATCACGAAGCTCTTGTAGCTTGGTGGAAGTGATTGGAGAATTCTGTCAATGACGCTGTCATCCGGAAGATTAACTCCCAGTTGAATCAAGTGATTACAATACCCAGACATCTTGAGTATATGCTCACTGACAGAACTGTTCTCCTCCATCTTGCAGCTATAGAACTTATTGGAGACTTCATATCTCTCAATCCGGGCATTTGCTTGAAATATTAACTTCAACTCCTGGAACATCTCATATGCCCCATGATGTTCAAAACGTCGTTGAAGTCCCGGTTCTAAGCCGTAAAGCATGGCACATTGAACTATCGAGTAGTCATCAGCTTTGCTCTGCCAGACATTCATAACATCTAGTGTTGCTCCAGCAGCAGGCCTGGCACCCAGCGGTGCTTCCAGGACGTAATTCTTCTGTGCAGCAATGAGGATAATCCTCAAGTTACGGACCCAGTCCGTGTAATTGCTACCATCATCTTTCAACTTTGCTTTCTCAAGGAACGCATTAAAATTCAACGGAACAACAGCACGGGCCATCTATCTACAATCAAACATACATAAGCAAGATACTATCAGGTACTAAGTTCATGATAAATTTAGGTTCAATTAATCATATTACTTAAAGAACTCCCACTTAGATAGACATCCCTCTAATCCTCTAAGTGATTACGTGATCCAAGTCAACTAAACCATGTCCGATCATCACGTGAGATGGAGAAGTTTCGTTGTTGAACATCACTATGTTGATCATATCTACTATATGATTCACGCTCGACCTTTTGGTCTCTGTGTTCCGAGGCCATATCTGTATATGCTTGGCTCTTCAAGTATAACCTGAGTATTCCGCGTGTGCAACTGTTTTGCACCCGTTGTATTTGAACATAGAGCCTATCACACCCGATCATCACGTGGTGTCTCAGCACGAAGAACTTTCGCAACGGTGCATACTCAGGGAGAACACTTCTTGATAATTAGTGAGAGATCATCTTATAATGCTACTGTCAATCAAAGCAAGATAAGATGCATAAAAGATAAACATCACATGCAATCAATATAAGTGATATGATATGGCCATCATCATCTTGTGCTGTGATCTCCATCCTCGAAGCACCGTCATGATCACCATCGTCACCGGTGCGACACCTTGATCTCCATCGTAGCATCGTTGTCGTCTCGCCAATCTCATGCTTCCACGACTATCGCTACCGCTTAGTGATAAAGTAAAGCATTACAGCACGATTGCATTGCATACAATAAAGCGACAACCATATGGCTCCTGCCAGTTGCCGATAACTCGGTTACAAAACATGATCATCTCATACAATAAAATTTAGCATCATGTCTTGACCATATCACATCACAACATGCCCTGCAAAAACAAGTTAGACGTCCTCTACTTTGTTGTTGCAAGTTTTACGTGGCTGCTACGGTCTTAAGCAAGAACCAATCTTACCTACGCATCAAAACCACAACGATAGTTTCTCAAGTTGGTGCTGTTTTAACCTTCGCAAGGACCGGGCGTAGCCACACTCGGTTCAACTAAAGTTGGAGAAACTGTCACCCGCTAGCCACCTTTGTGCAAAGCACGTCGGGAGAACCGGTCTCGCGTAAGCGTACGCGTAATGTCGGTCCGGGCCGCTTCGTCCAACAATATCGCCGAACCAAAGTATGACATGTTGGTAAGCAGTATGACTTATATCGCCCACAACTCACTTGTGTTCTACTCGTGCATATAACATCAACACGTAAAACCTAGGCTCTGATACCACTGTTGGGTGTCGTAGTAATTTCAAAAAATTTCCTACGCACACACAAGATCATGGTGATGCATAGCAACGAGAGGGGAAGAGTGTGATCTACGTACCCTTGTAGATCGACAACGGAAGCATTTAACTTGGTTGATGTAGTCGTACGTCTCCACGGCCCGACCGATCAAGCACCGAAACTATGGCACCTCCGAGGTCTAGCACACGTTCAGCTCGATGACGATCCCCGGACTCCGATCCAGCAAAGTGTCGGGGAAGAGTTCCGTCAGCACGACGGCGTGGTGATGATCTTGATGTTCTACCGTCGCAGGGCTTCGCCTAAGCACCGCTACAATATTATCGAGGACTATGGTGGAAGGGGGCACCGCACACGGTGTCGGGGGACTAATCCACGAACACCTATGGGACCGGCGGAACGAGTCCCTTTCGGTTCGGTGGGGGCGGAGGTCGTGCAAAGAGCAGATCGAGGCGAAGCACACAAACGGTTTACCCAGGTTCGGGCCGCACGGATGCGTAAAACCCTACTCCTGCTTTGTGGTTTGTATTGAGTTCTTGCTCGGGAGCGTGGAGTGCTACAGTACACACCAGCCGCTAACGAGACCGAGCGTGAGTGTTCTGTGAACTAGCTTTTTTTCTCTACGTTGTGCACGGGCCTCCTTTTATATGCTCAAGGGGTCACCGACAGGTGGCAACGGAGACGAAGGGTAAAAATGGAAAGGTGCTGCGGTAGGTATAGCTCCCTGCTACAGTGTATCATACCTAACCCTGACGGCAGGGGACAAGGGCATTAAATGCCCGTCTGTGTCCCCTAAACAGTGCAAAAGGGACCGTCCGGGACGCCATTGCTCGCCACGATGGCAATCTTGTTAGCGCCGCTTGCCACTATGCACCGCTGGCTGCACAGCCTCCCGCCACGCACGCCTGGAAGGGTCCCAGAGCGACACGTTGGTGGATGTGCTGGAGCGCGTGCACGAAGTGGTGGCTTGCCGCGGCAAGCGCCTTGCCGCGGTCATTATCTTGTCGCGTCCAGGAGCTTGTCGCTCACCGGGCCTTGCCGGGACGCGAGGCGCGCCGCGGCAAGTTCCTTGAGATGCCTTAGGTGGCCTTCCCGGCAAGCTCCTCTTGCCGGGGTCTTGTCTCCTTAAACTCCATGCCTTGGTTGGCCTTCCCGGCAAGCTCCTCTTGCCGGGGTCTCGGTTTGGATACTTTGTTCTTGAATGGCTCCAAAGGAACCATGGAGGACCTTGGCGGTCACCCGGCAAGCCTTGCCACGGGATGCTGCGACTGCCCGTGCACAAGTTCGAGATACTAGGGTACCCCTACTCTAGTACACCGACAGGAGCCCCCGGGCCTGGGCCATACACGGTGCCGAGCACTGTTGGGCCAGGCCCAAAACAGGGCACGGGCACGCGCGGCCTAGGTTACGCCGTATCTCTCTCCGTATCCACCGTGCCCTCCCCGAACGGCACGCGTTGAATGCGGCATCGTGGGAGAGATCGTGGGTGGTTTCTTTATTCGGAAATGCGGAATGTCCGCCCCTCCCTCTTTATAAGCAGGGGAAACAGGGGAAGTTCGCCCATTCGCCCGTTGCTGCTTCCAATCTCGGAAATCTCCGCCGCTCCCTCGCCTTCCCAAAGCAGAGAGAGAGAAGCACTCCACCCCCCACCGCCACCAGCACCACCAACGCCGTCGACCTCCTCCACCACTTCCGCCATGGCTCCAAAAGCCGACAAGGGGAAGGTCGTGAAGTCGATCGAGGCGCAGCGGCTTGCGGCGCTGCGGAAGGAGCGGGCCGTCTTCCCCCAAGCTTGCCGCGAAGCAGCTGAGGGAGAACTACTACCTCTTCTGGTTGACGGAGACGCGCGCGCATCCGCGCATGAAGGTACTCCCCGCCGCCTCTTGGAAGAAGGCCCCAAACGGATACCCTTTCTTCGCATTGTTCTTTTACTACGGGCTCTGCCCGCCCTTCTCCGAATTCTTCTGCGACATCATGAATACCTACGGATTCCACCTCCTTGACTTCACCCCAATGCCGTTCTGACCATGGCAGTTTTCGCACATCTCTGTGAAAACTTTGTCGGAGTCCATCCCAACGCAGCCCTCTTTCGCCACTTCTTCATACCCCGAGCAGAGAGAGGAGAGCCTCTATCCGGCGGAATCGCCTGGATCTCAAGGGCCAGCAAGAAGGAAACGTATCTGGAGGGAGAATTCAGTGGCAAGTGGGAGGAGTGGAGAGCAGACTGGTGCTGGATTGACGAGGAGAACCCGCAGCCATTCACCACCCGGCGCAAAACCCCAGTAGCACGCGGCAGCGATTGGAGTGACGTGGCCCCGGAAGACGACAGGCTGAAGATTGCTGTCACCAGGATCCTGCATCTCAGGCTTGCCGGGCTTACTGTAGGCGCCGTTGGCGCAGACTTTCTTCGCCGCCACATTGCCCCCCTGCAGGAATGGGGGAGGCCCACTTGGGAGTTCAAGAATGCGGCGGATATCATGAGGCTGCGGCCGAGCCTCAACTACAACTTCACTGTCCTTGAGCTCAACGCGATGCTGCAGGAGCTGTTCAAGTATGGCCCCCAACATCCCGAAGTTTTCAGGTTGCCGGGGGGCGTCGTTCCGCTGTGCAACAATTCCTCGCTCGACCGCACCCGTGCAATAATGCCGGAGTGCGACTCGCATGGAATTGTGCCAACTTGGCAGGAGCCCGCAGACGACGTCGTGCAGCAGTTCTTCGATGACTTGGTGGAAGTGCCGATCCGCTCCGACGAGAAGGATGGCCTCACCCGTGACACCACCGATGCGGAGATGGCACTCATTGCCACTAGGCTGGAAGAGGCGGCGACAGCTGCAGCCGCGGGCGACTTTGGATTCACCGTGGAGGAGGCAGATGCAGCAGAGGCGGCAAGCCATGCCGAGCGAGGGGAGCCCGCCGGCAAGAAGGAGCTTGCTGGGCATGACGCCGAGCCAAGCGAGCCCGCCAAGGATACGAGTGGCTCGCTAGACATCAACTCTTCTTCCTCCTCATCTTCAGGCAGCTCGCCACAAGCAGAGCCTCCATCCCCACCAAGAAGGCGTCTCCGCAAGGCCGGTGACGTGGCGGAGCGGCAAGCGGGTCAACAGTCGCCGCGTCGCGTGACACGCTCCACCGCGGCAAACACCGTTGCCGCGGGAGCGCCTCATGCTGCGAAGACAACTGGAGCGGAGTCTAGCCGGACCACCGCTTCAGTTCCTGCCGCTGCTCACGCCGCGCCAGTAGCCGGAGCGGGGTCGTCTCAGACCACCGCCACTGCTCCCGCCAAGCGGCCAAGGGAAGCTTCTCCTCCGCCTCCTCGCGCCGGGCGCGCGCCGGACTTCGACTTCTCCGCGTTCAGCTCCGACGAGGAAGAAGAAGAAGAGTAAGCTTCTCTTGCTATAGTTGCGTTTCTTCAATCCTTGTTGTTTGTCTTGTTTCTCACTTGCTTTTCTCTGAACCTGTTCCTCTTCAGGACTCTGGCCCAGAGAGCAGCAAAGAGAGCCAAGGCCCCGGTGATTATCATCGAGGACGAACCCACTGCGACAGCAGGGGGCGCGCCTGAGACAACCTTGCCGGACCCAGCAACTTTCCTCCAGAGCAGCCCCCAGCGTAAGTATATGGTTTACTTTCCGCTGTGAGGTGCATATGGGTACTTGTCTTTGCTGATATCTGCTTGCTGATTTGTGTAGGAGCAGAGCAGTCCCACCAGGAGCCCAGGGAGAATCCCCCGACATGGGAGAACTCTCCGGCAAGGGAGGGCTTCCCGGTAAGGGACAAGTCTCCGGCAAGGGAGGGTTCTCCGGTAAGGGACAGCACCAGCGGCCCCCCGACGGCGGAGACCACGACTGCAGAACCCGGCACAGGTAATCCCTTCGCTTCAAGATTTCCCTTGGGTTCTTCTTCTTTTGATCTTCTTTTTGTTGGATTTTTACTTGACTCTTCTCCCCTCTTCCGGCCGTCAGACACATCCGCTGCAGAGCAGATGGAGACCGAGGTCGCCACCGACGAAGCAGCCGGTGCTGGCGATGCCGCCGGCGTAGAGGCCGCCAAGGCTGCCATCGCAGCAACTGGCGAAGGGTCTAGTGATTGCACTGACGGCCCTGAGGCCGCAGGAGCGCCAGGCGCTACACCGACCACCGACCCGTCCGCCGCTGCCGCAGCGCCAGGCTCCGAAGAGCCCCAGCCAGGCATCTATTTGAAGGCCGGCGAAGGTGTCCTCATCAACCTCCCCTGGGCGTCAAGCTCTAGGGCGCCGGTCGAGGGGGAGATCTTCGACGGGGAGGTGCTCGCCTCCGCGGGGCTGACGCTGGTTGACGCGCCAAGCAGCAGCAGCAACGAGCCCAAAGAAGAGCGGCTGCTGTGGAAGTTGATGTCGCTCTACCGCGCGCGGCAAGCCAAGCTGGAATCCCGCGAGGCGCTTGTCGCGAAGGCGGCAGCTGATATTGAGAAGCGCGCGGAGGAGCTCGGGGGTTTCCACCGGGAAGCCCTCTGGTCCCTGGAGGAGGAGCGGGAGCAGCTTGCCGAAGCGCAGAAGGCCTTCCTCCTCGAAAAAGCTGAAGTCGAAGAGCAGCAGCGACTTGCCGCTGTGAAGCTATCCGCGGAGGAAGGCGAGCTGGCGCAGCGGAAGGTCAATCTTGACGCCCACGAGGAGGAGCTTGCCGCGCGCGAGGAGAAACTTGGCGGAGCCCTCAAGCAAGCGGAGGATGCTGCCGCAGCCGCCGAGGCCGCCAAGGGGGAGCTGGAGACGAGGGTGGCGCAGCTGGAGGCCGATCTCGCCGAGAAGGGCAAAGAGCTCAGCGCCGCCAAGATCTCCAACGTGGATCTTGAGTCGAAGCTGACCACTTTGACCAGGACGCTGGACGGTGCCAAGAAGCAGGAGGCGGCCTCGAGGGAGGAGATCAAGGCTGACAAGGCGCTGCTGGAGAATGTTGCCGCCACCCAAAATGCCTTCAGGGAAACTATGGAGCACTGGACGGAGAGTCTTGTGAATGCCGCCACAGACATCGACAAGGAGCTGGCGCAGCTGGGGATGGAGGATCTCGGGTATCCCTCTGACGAGAACCTCCAACCCAGCGCCAAGCTCGTCTTGTTCTTCAAGGGCGTGGCGACGGCCCTCCAGCGACTCCGGGAGAGGATCCCAAAGCAGCTGGCCGACGAGTCGCGCAAGATCTGTGCGGGAGCCCTTCAGAAGGTGTTGATGAAGGTGGCCTTCCGCAACCCGGGCCTCCGCCTCACCAATGTCCTCAGGACCTTGCCGCCGGATGCCGATCTGGAGGAGCTCAAGGCCCTTGTCGCACCCATTGTGGACAAGGTGAGCGGGATCAAGAGGATTGAGGGCGATCGCGCAGACTAGGCCGCCCGTTTCCTCCTTTTTCTTGTCGCCGTTGATCAAGTTATGAAAACGATCTGTTAGAGCTGCGACAAGCTATTTTGTAATATAACTTTATTCTGGGTAGCCATTGCAATGCTATTCCCTTTACTTGACTCCTTGCTTTGTATGCTTTTACCCTACGCTTTTAGGGAACTTGCCGGCGCAGGCACCTTAGCCGCGAGCGCTGAGTGCGGGACGTCAGCAGCCTGCTGGCGGTGCCGCTGCCGACAAGAAACCTTGTCGCAACTAGTCGCAGCTCACTTAAGTTGTTGAGCGGACTCGAAACAAAGTAAGGGCGCGACAACTAGTCGCAGCTCACTTAAGTTGTTGAGCGGACTTGAAACAAAGTAAGGGCGCCACTAGCTACGAGCTGGTTCCTCCGCGCACAGGTTTTCCATACAAAGCACGGTCGTTCAAGGAAGATAACTTAAATTTTTTTTAAAAATCTGATTGCTCAAACTTTGGCAAATTATCTTTTCTGTTGTTTGCTTCCCGGTAAGGCGAAATTTTCTTGAACGACGCCTGGTCCATACCATTATCTTCTCCTTTCCCCCCCAGCAAACTTGTGGGCGAGGGAACCTTCCTTCCTTTGAGAAAAAATAAAGAAGAGAAAATAAAGATATGGAGCCTTTCGGCTCGTTATTGCTTACCGTGGAGTAGGTGCTGCACAAAGTGTCAGATCATATATGCCAAAAATAAAAAGCATGAAATCGACAAAATGTGCGGAGCACATGAGCTTTACTTATGCACGGGGTCTGCGCCCGGCTTTGTACAAAGGATTACATGCAACAGCGGCAAGACTTGTACAAAAGGTGGTTGCTGGAACAGGTTCCGGCAACCGCACCTTACGGGTAAAACTTACGAAGATGCTCAATGTTCCAGGAGTTGCTCACCGGAATGGCATCTTCGGTCTCAAGGCGGACAGCGCCAGGCCTAGTGACTCGTTTCACCCGGTAAGGGCCTTCCCACTTCGGCGTCAACTTGTTGGAATTCTTGGCGGACTGAACACGCCGAAGAACAAGGTCGCCTTCCTCGAGACTTCTGGCATTAACTTTGCGGCTGTGGTAGCGGTGCAAAGCTTGCTGGTAGCGAGCAGCTCGCGCAGCAGCCTGAAGACGATCTTCCTCAAGGAGCAGCGCGTCATCTTGTCGCAGCTGCTCTTGCTCAAGCTCATCATAAGCGAGCACTCGAGGTGACCCGTATACGAGTTCCATGGGGATAACTGCCTTTGCTTCATAGACTAGAGCGAAAGGTGTCTGGCCAGTGGCTCGATTTGGCGTCGTCCTGATCGACCAAAGAACCACCGGCAGCTCCTCGATCCAGTTTCTTCCGCACTTGTGCAACCTGTCAAAAGTTCTGGTCTTGAGCCCGCACAGAACTTCAGCATTTGCCCTCTCCGCTTGACCGTTGCTTCTCGGGTGAGCAACAGAAGCGAAGCAGACCTTGGCGCCAAGATCTTGTACGTACTGCATGAAGGTGCGGCTCGTAAATTGCGTACCTTTGTTGGTGATTATCCTGTTAGGGATCCTGAAGCGGCAAACAATCGACCTGAAGAACTTGACTGCTAACTGTGCTGTCACCTTCCTCACTGGTTCCACTTCCGGCCACTTTGTGAACTTGTCGATTGCAACGTACAAGTACTCAAAGCCCCCGACTGCTCGGGGGAAGGGGCCGAGGATGTCGAGCCCCCAGACTGAAAATGGCCAGGATAAAGGGATCATCTGGAGAGCTTGAGCTGGTTGGTGTATCTGCTTGGAATGGAACTGGCACGCTTCACACTTGGTTAATTGTGCAGTTGCATCCTGGAGGGCTGTTGGCCAAAAGAAACCTTGCCAGAATGCTTTGCCGACAAGTGCTCTTGCGCCAATGTGATGACCACCTATGCCTCCATGTATCTCTGCCAACAGCTTTTGTCCGTCTTCCCGGTGAATACACTTCAATTTCACACCGTTGAGTCTTCTTCTGTACAGTGTCTTGTCAACAAACTGGTACATACTTGACTGCCGGGATACTCTTTCCGCTTCTTCTTGCTCTTCGGGAAGTTCTCCTGTCTGAAGGAAACGGACAATTGGCTGTGCCCATGCTGGAGCTTGTGGCTCGACAACAAGGACTAAAGGCAAATCTGCTGCTGCAGGAACATCCGCTTCTACGGCGAGAATCTGCGGCTCTGCCGGAGCTTGACGTTCCCCGGCAAGCTTGCCGGAGCAAAACTTGTCAGGAGCTTCTGCTTCAACGGAACAAACCCTGGGGTTTGCCGGAGCAGATTGCTCCTCAGCGCTCTTAGCGTTGATCTTGGGGACCTTCTTGGCGGCGGCTTCGGGGAGCTCTGCCGGCAAATAGTCACCAGAAATCAACTTCCTCTTCTTGCTCTGCCCAGTTGATGGCGTTACGGATGGCTGAGTCAGCTTGAGCACAAAGATCCCTGGTTCCACAGGTAACTTAAGTGCGGCGCACTTTGATAGGCCATCGGCAATGGCGTTCTGAGCTCTTGGAACATGCTCCATTTGTAGGCCGTCAAAGTGCTCTTCTAGCTTTCTCACTTCATCGACGTAAGCTTCCATCAACGGACTCTGATAATTTTTGTTTACTTGGCGGACGACAAGCTGTGAGTCACCCCTGACAATGAGCTTCTTGATCCCAAGGTCTGCCGCGATCCTAAGACCGGCAAGCAAGCCTTCATACTCTGCAGTATTGTTTGTTGCTTGCTCCTTGGGAAAGTGCATCTGGACTACGTACTTGAGGTGCTCTCCAGTGGGTGCGACAAGCAGCACGCCAGCGCCGGCACCTTGCAGAGAAAAGGCACCATCAAAGTACATTAGCCACTCTTTGCTTGCTTCCTTGACGGGGATGCTCGTTTCTGGAATTTCTTCATCTGGTGTTGGCGTCCATTCTGCTATGAATTCTGCCAATGCTCTGCTTTGGATAGTTGAAGTACTCTCAAACTTGAGGCCAAAGCTTGACAGTTCCAGTGCCCACTCAACAATCCTGCCCGTCGCTTCTGGATTCTGTAGTATCCTCTTCATCGGAAAGCGAGTGACAACTGTGATCTCATGTGCTTGGAAGTAATGGCGCAGCTTTCTTGAGGCCATGAGAAGGCCGAAAAGCAATTTCTGCACACCAAAGTACCTTGACCTAGCCCCCTGCAGAAGGGAGCTGACAAAGTAAACTGGGCACTGCACCATCTTCTTCTGTATCTCTTCACGCGTCTGCGCAGATCCATCCTTGTCGGGACCAGAGCTTGTCGGGGAAGCCCCCTGCTTGTCGCTGGATGTGCTTGCCGTGGTTGCGGGCTCGTCATCTGCCTCCCTCTCTGCTACTAACGCAGCACTAACCACTTGATTGGTTGCCGCTATATACAGCAGCAACTTCTCTTGTGGCCTAGGTGCGACAAGTATTGGAGGGGAGGACAGGTATCTCTTCAAGTCTTGCAGTGCAGCCTCCGCTTCCGGAGTCCATTTCATTGGACCTGCCTTTTTCAATAATTTGAAAAATGGCAGGGCGCGCTCAGCAGACCTAGAGATAAACCTGCTGAGAGCAACCACGCAACCGGCAAGTCTTTGTACATCCTTGATGCGCTTTGGTGCTTCAATCTGCTCAATGGCCTTGATCTTGTCGGGATTGGCTTCAATTCCCCGCTGAGACACGAAGAACCCGAGAAGCTTGCCAGAGGGAACTCCAAACACACACTTCTCTGGGTTGAGCTTGAGGCTGATCTTGCGCAAATTTGCAAAGGTCTCGTCTAAATCTTGAATCAGAGTTGCTCTGTCCTTGCTCTTGACCACTATGTCGTCCATGTAGGCTTCCACATTTCTGTGTATTTGTGGCTCAAGAGCGACATGGACTACTCTTGCAAATGTTGAACCAGCATTTTTTAATCCAAAAGGCATCCGTATGAAACAGTACGTGCCACATGGAGTAATGAATGCGGTCTTCTCCTCATCTTCTTCTGCCATGAAGATCTGATGATATCCTAAGTATGCGTCAATAAATGAAAGCAAATCACATTCGGCTGTGGAGTCAACAATCTGGTCAATGCGCGGCAAAGGAAATGGGTCTTTGGGACAAGCTTTGTTAACATCGGTAAAATCGATACAAAGTCTCCATTTCCCGTTTGCCTTGCGCACGACTACAGGATTGGCCAACCACGTAGGATGGAGCACTCCTCTGACAAGGCCTGCTGCTTCCAACTTCTTGATCTCTTCTGCGATGAATTCTTGGCACTCCACTGCTTGCTTCCTGACTTTCTGCTTGACGGGCCACGCATGAGGACAAACGGCAAGGTGGTGCTCAATCACTTTCCTGGGAACACCGGGGATGTCAGACGGTTGCCATGCAAACACGTCGACATTTGCCCGCAGGAAAGCAATGAGCGCGCTTTCTATTTAGGGCCGAGAGTGGCACTGATGGTGAAGGTACCACCAGTGCCGTCCTCCTTGGCGGACACCTTCTTCGTCTCTGGCGGAGTTGCCATTGTCTTCTTACACTTGCCGGTGGAGCTCGATGGTGCATCCTCAACGGCAGCGCAGCACTCCGAAGAGGTGCGCTTGCCGGAGTGGGCATCAGAACTCTTGCCGGACCTGGTCTTCTTCCCCCCGGGAGCTTCAGCGGCAAGTGACTCGTGATCTGCTGCGGCTGCTGCTTCCCGGTAGATCTTGTCGGCGCAGATAAGAGCATCCTTCTTGTCGCCGGGGACAGAGATGACGCTTATCGGGCCTGGCATCTTCAGCATGTTGTATGCGTAGTGAGAGGCTGCCATGAACTTGGCGAGTGCTGGACGGCCAAGTATCCCATTGTAAGGCAATGGAATATCGGCGACGTCAAAAGTGACCCTCTCAGTCATGAAGTTCAGCTCGCTGCCAAACGTTACTGGCAACGTGACCTTCCCCTTCAGCTTGCTCCTTCCCGGGTTGATTCCTTGGAATGTGCCGGTCTCCTCAAGCTCGCTGTCAGGGATCTGGAGTTTTTGGAGCACAGCGGAGGAGATCAGGTTCAAGCCGGCCCCGCCGTCAACTAGCATCTTAGTGACCTTGAGGTTGCGGATAGTTGGTGAAACCAACATCGGCAAACACCCGACCGCAGCTATGCGATCAGGGTGATCCTCAATATCAAAGATGATAGGCGTGCTGGACCATTTCAGAAGCTTGCGTGATTCGATGGGTGGTTCTGCTGCATTGACTTCCCGCACCCACTGCTTGAGCTGGCGGTGCGAAGTATGCAGAGAAGCACCACCGTCAACGCACAAGACTTTTGTGGCTTTCTGGAACTCCTGCTCACTGGTCTCGACATCATCCATGTCTTCGTCGTCGTCGTCGTCTTCATCCTTGTCGCGGCCGCGGGGAGGTCTGTCTCCTTGCCGCTGCTTGGCCTTACCGCGACGTCCTCCCCGGCCGGCGCGCTTCTTGCCGGATTCTCTAGCGCCACCTTGGGTCCTCTCCTTGTCGTGTCGCTCGTATTCAGCTTTTTGCTGCTGGACAAGCTGCTCGACCTTCTTGTAGCTCTGGAGGTCATGGCCCTTGGTGCGGTGGATCTTGCAGTACTGCTTGTCGGTGCCATCCTGCTTGTCGGCGACCGCCACAGCCTGACAGTTGGTGCATGCGGCAACCTCCTTGCCGGAGCTACCAACATTGGCTTTCTTGGCGCCACCTTCGTTGTCGGACTTCTCAACGACTAGCACATCTTTGCCTTTCTTCTTCCTGTTCCGTCGCCGGTTTTTCTTTGCCGGGGCAGCATCCTCACTATCAGATCCTTCTGCTCCGATCTTCTCTCCGGGGAGTTTCCTCCCTTCCTCAGCACGTGCACACTTGTCGGCCAGGGCATACAGCTCGCTGACATCTCTGATTTTGCACATCGCCATCTCCTCCCGCATCCTGCGGTTACGCACGTTTTGATGGAACGCGCTGATGACCGCGGTAGGGTGGACATCTAGGATGTTGTGCCGTACACGGCTGAATCTCTGAATGTACTTGCGCAGGGGCTCTCCTTCCTTCTGGGCGAGCAAATGAAGGTCACTTTCTTGGCCATGAGGTTTGTGTCCGCCTGTAAAGGCGCCGACAAACTGATGGCAAAGGTCTGCCCAGGAGGATATGGAGTTGTCCGGCAAGTGCATGAGCCAGGACCTGACGTTGGGCTTGAGCACTAGCGGGAAGTAGTTGGCAAGGATCTTGTCGTCCCGTCCCCCAGCAGCATGCATCGCGATGGTGTAGATGCTGAGGAACTCCGACGAATGCGACTTGCCGTCGTACTTCTCTGGTACATCTGGCTTGAAATTCTTCATGCTGGGCCACTGGACTTGCCGCAGCTCACGAGTGAACGCAGGGCAACCTACCGCGTATGACAAGTCGCCTGGTTCCCCTGGCGCATGCATGTCGACAAAGGGCCCAGCGCGCTGGTCTGATTGACGTTGTGCTTCTCTTTGGCACTCGATGCGCGTACGAGCGTCTTCTTGTTGTCGTTCTTGAAGAACTTGGCGCTGATCGCGACGAGCTCGCGGATCTGATGACGCGGTGGAGTCGATGTCGAGGTGGATCCGGCGAGTCGGCGATCTTGGCCTTCGGGGTGGAGAGTGCACAGAGGCTGCACCCCCACCGGTCTTGTCGCCACCGGCTCGTGCCTGGCTGACAGGCTGCGGCTGCGACGTGCTCGGCTGCCGCTGAGTGTCGCCATTGGCAAAGCCGATGAGACTCTGGATGGTGGCCCTCCAATCGTCGATCTTGTCTGCTGCTGGAGGGTAGTCTAGAAGCAGTTGAGCTCGTGCCAAAGCTTCAGCTGCAGTGGCGGGTGGCGGTGGCGAACGGTGTGAGGAGCGGGATATGCTCGGACTTCTAACCATGTTAGAAGGAGCAGTGTCCCGTCCAGGCGACCGTGCCTCGCTCGTGCCAGCATGTTGGCGTGCATGCTGGTCTTGAGCACTCCGGGATCCACCAGCTCGATCTTGGTCCAGCAAACGCATGGTACTGTGAGTACCATGACGCTGCCGGTCCCGCGCCTCCTGAGATGGGCGCGGTGCATGTACGGACGCCGAGGTCTTGGAGTGCGCCCGGTCGTTGTGGGAGCCGGATACGCTGCCGATGGGTAGCGCAGCCTTGTCCTTGGACCTGGCAGCACCGTGTGCTCCCTCGTCGACACCCGTTCTTCTGCCAGCGTCTGCCCCATCAGCCGTTTGCTCCGGCGGTGGTGGGTTTGGCGCGGACGGAGCAGCCGCTTCCGAAACCTTCTTCTTCGGCGGCATGTCGATGAAGATGATGAAGATGTCGCTCGCGTGAACGTCGGATCTGGTTCACACAACCTCGACGCCCCCTACCTGGCGCGCCAAAGATGTCGGGGGACTAATCCACGAACAACTATGGGACCGGCGGACCGAGTCCCTTTCGGTTCGGCGTGGGCGGAGGTCGTGCAAAGAGCGGATCGAGGCGAAGCACACGAACGGTTTACCCAGGTTCGGACCGCATGGATGCGTAAAACCCTACTCCTGCTTTGTGGTTTGTATTGAGTTCTTGCTCGGGAGCGTGGAGTGCTACAGTACACACCAGCCGCTAACGGGACCGAGCGTGAGTGTTCTGTGAACTAGCTTTTTTTCTCTACGTTGCGCATGGGCCTCCTTTTATATGCTCAAGGGGTCACCGACAGGTGGCAACGGAGACGAAGGGTAAAAATGGAAAGGTGCTGCGGTAGGTACAGCTCCCTGCTACAGTGTATCATACCTAACCCTGACGGCAGGGGACAAGGGCATTAAATGCCCGTCTGTGTCGCCTAAACAGTGCAAAAGGGACCGTCAAGGACGCCACTGCTCGCCACGATGGCAATCTTGTCAGCGCCGCTCACCACTGCGCACCGCTGGCTGCACAGCCTCCCGCCACGCACGCCTGGAAGGGTCCCAGAGCACCACGTTGGTGGATGTGCTGGAGCACGTGCACGAAGTGGTGGCTTGTCGCGGCAAGCGCCTTGCCGCGGTCATTATCTTGTCGTGTCCGGGAGCTTGTCGCTCACCGGGCCTTGCCGGGACGCGAGGCGCGCCGCGGCAAGTTCCTTGAGATGCCTTAGGTGGCCTTCCCGACAAGCTCCTCTTGCCGGGGTCTTGTCTCCTTAAACGCCATGCCTTGGTTGGCCTTCCCGGCAAGCTCCTCTTGCCGGGGTCTCGTTTTGGATACTTTGTTCTTGAATGGCTCCAAAGGAACCACGGAGGACCTTGGCGGTCACCCGGCAAGCCTTGCCGCGGGATGCTGCGACTGCCCGTGCACAAGTTCGGGATACTAGGGTACCCCTACTCTAGTACACCGACACACGGCTAAGAATATGATCACGTGGATCAACTTGTGTCTCTAGGGGTGCCCCTTGCCTCCGTATATAAAGGCTCAAAGGGGGGGCTGGCCGGTCAAGAGGAGGCACGCCAGGAGGAGTCCTACTCCCTCCGGGAGTAGGACTCCCCACCTTTCCTAGTTGGAATAGGATTCGCGGAGGGGGAAAAGAGGAGATAGAGGAGGAAGGGGGGCCGGCCCCCTCTCCTTGTCCTATTCGGACCAGGGGGGACGGGCGCGCGTCCCATCTATGGCCACCTCTCCTCTCTTCCACTAAGGCCCACTAAGGCCCATATACCTCCCGAGGGGTTCCGGTAACCTCCCGGTACTCCGGTAAAATCCCGATTTCACCCGGAACACTTCTGATATCCAAACATAGGCTTCCAATATATCAATCTTTATGTCTCAACTATTTCGAGACTCCTCGTCATGTCCGTGATCACATCCGGGACTCCGAACAAACTTCGGTACATCAAAATGTATAAACTCATAATATAACTGTCATCGTAACCTTAAGCGTGCGGACCCTACGGGTTCGAGAACAATGTAGACATGATCGAGACACGTCTCCGGTCAATAACCAATAGCGGAACCTGGATGCTCATATTGGCTCCTACATATTCTACGAAGATCTTTTATCGGTCAGACCGCATACCAACATACGTTGTTCCCTTTGTCACCGGTATGTTACTTGCCCGAGATTCGATCGTCGGTATCCCATACCTAGTTCAATCTCGTTACCGGCAAGTCTCTTTACTCGTTCCATAATACATCATCCCGCAACTAACTCATTAGTTGCAATGCTTGCAAGGCTTCAGTGATGTGCATTACCGAGAGGGCCCAGAGATACCTCTCCGACAATCGGAGTGACAATCCTAATCTCGAAATACGCCAACCCAACATGTACCTTTGGAGACACCTGTAGAGCACCTTTATAATCACCCGGTTACATTGTGCCGTTTGATAGCACACAAAGTGTTCCTCCGGCAAACGGGAGTTGCATAATCTCATAGTCATAGGAACATGTATAAGTCATGAAGAAAGCAACAGCAACATACTAAATGATCGGGTGCTAAGCTAATGGAATGGGTCATGCAATCAGATCATTCAACTAATGATGTGATCCCGTTAATCAAATGACAACTCTTTGTCCTTGGTTAGGAAACATAACCATCTTTTATTAACAAGCTAGTCAAGTAGAGGCATACTAGTGACACTCTATTTGTCTATGTATTCACACATGTATTATGTTTCCGGTTAATACAATTCTAGCATGAATAATAAACTTTTATCATGATATAAGGAAATAAATAATAACTTTATTATTGCCTCTAGGGCATATTTCCTTCACTATCTCTCTGGACCTATACGCGTTCATCGTCTCTCAGGTATCTCTCGTGCTACCTGTATGTCGACAATGATCTTTTCTCTTCGTAACACACTGACGGTACTCTCTCCCTCGACCTTCATCACTCTATCTCTCTCTAAGTATATCTCGCTCCCTGCTATGTGTCTCTAACTATGATTCTCCATGTGGAATCTCTTTCTCTCACACAAACACAAAACTTTGTCTCCCGGGGTCTCATTTCTCTCTACTATTCCCATGTGTGCCACTCGCACACCCCTCATACAAAGATGTCTTTCTCTCCTTAGATTTGAGAACCTACGACTCTTCCTCTTCAATATCTCTTTCTCACACATAAACACAAACTCTGTCTCCCAGGGTCTCATATTTCTCCATTGTTCTCTTGTATGTCGCTCACACACACCCTCTCTCCCTAGAGATATCTTGCATTCCCTCATATGTCTCTCTAGCTATCACTCTCGTTGTGAAATATCTTTCTCTCTCGCAGACACAAAACTCCGTCTCTCTGGATCTCATTTCTCTCTGATATCTGTTTGTATGTGACTCACACGCACCCTCTCTCTATCTCTCTCACACCCACACACATAACCCCAGCCTTCTGATCCACTATACTCCTATCTCTAACGCACACTAGCTAGCATCTTTATCTTTCGATTTATCTGTTTCTCCATCAACCTTCTTTCTCACCCTCACTCTTGATTCCTATCATGCACACTACATATGTTTCTCTATACATGCAGTCAAGTGCCCTCTCACACACACATATATAACTTCACCCTTTGGATAACCCGACGGTCATCTCCAACACCCAAACTAGCGGATGTCCCTCTAGCTAGTATCTCCATCTCTTTATCTATCTGTAGTTTCTCCGTCAACATTTCTTTCTCGCACGGAGTCTTGCTTCCTATCACCCACACTATATATGTCTCTCCATACATATGCATTTATAGGTTGGTCTCTTTTGCACAATCGTTGCGCCTCACTCCCTCTGCTCACCATAGATGCATGCTCCAGCCCACGCCACTATCTCTTAAAGACAAAAACACATGCTCAATTGTCGGGACTTCTTCCATGCATTCTCACATGCATGCATATTGTCATACCGATCCGTCTCTCCCATGTCGTTGATCTTATGACTTATGTCTTCTTTCTTTTATCTCGATCATGCGCGCGCGCACACACACACATCCCATGTATACATGTATACCTCTCACACATGCACGTTCAAGGTCTCTATGTCTCCATACGTAGTTAATTACCCTCAATCCTAACGCCACATCGAATCGTTCTCCTCTTTTGTGCACATAACTTCCGCCTGGATGGGTAAAACACGCACTCACACTTAACAATCTCCTTCTAGCTACCCCCCCCCCCCCCCCCCCGCCTCTCACTCTTCCCCTATATCCCTGAAACCGATAAGACCATCTATTAGTTTAATTCCCGCCTACAAGCACCATTAATATATAGTAGTCTTCCTCGGTGTCTCTCGAACAAACACGTTCTCTCGAAGTCGACTCCTCTCACACGCACACACCTTCTCTTCCCTCTCTACGGGCATTTTCTCTCTCGCACCCCATCATTGGTGGCCTCTGCCATACACATCACCTCTCTATGATGAAAGCCATGGACACTTAAATTACATCCGCCAAGAGGACCCCGCGACACATGCACACACACGCACGCATGCACGCACCCCCCCCCAACACACACACACTAAGACTCCATCTCTCTCTCTGACTCTCACACACACACACACAAACACACAAACACACACACACAAGCATGCACGCCACCCCCCCCCCCCACACACACACACACACTAAGACTCCATCTCTCTCCCTCTCTAACACACACAAACTAAGACTCCATCTCTCTCTCTCTCACACACACCCCACACACACACTAAGACTCCATCTCACACACACATGCTCTAGGCGGAGCATTTGTTCCTACCACCCTTCATCCAACCTTACCCGTATGATGAACAATTAGCTTTATTTACTTGCATAACATGGACAAATTCCACTTTACTTTAGTAGTCAACAAACTTATCATCTGTACCCTTATAAAAATGAGTTGGTGGTGATGGTGTGCCTGCCATCTTGTAATACAGACTATATGATCTATATCTGAGGATAGAAAGCAAACTATGATAATTTTACAAAAGATACCCGCACCTCTCTCCACATCATTATCTCCCGCAACCTCATTGCTTAGCAACTAAAAAAGGAATAAGTCTCTGGAACAATCTAGCATGCATGGTGCCGCTGCCGCCTGCCAGCGCCGTCCATCCCCATGCCTCCGCCCATTCCGACTACCAGTCACCACCACGCTCCACTCCTCGCCTTATCTCTCATCTTTCATTTTTTTCGATGACATTCTCGAGATACCAGTTTTCCGATAAAATTCTCGAGATATCATTAGTTTTTACACGTGGGATTACTCCTGCATGGGTCAATCACAACAGGTGTTCTGTAAAAAAATGCATATTGATGTTCCGTGCAATGCACGAGAATCTTTCTTGTAATTATATAATGCAAATCACGAGCAGGAAGTGACATTTTTCTGACACAACCACGTTAACATGGCCACGTAAATCACTAGCTAAAGTAAATACCATTCTACTTATATCCCGATGCAAAAGGTTGAGTACATGTCCGAAGAGTAGAGTCGCACACACGCACTCTGTCTCTCAAAATCTCTCTCACACACACACACACACCAGTTACGTGACGCCCACTTAAGCAGACATGTATGTTACAATTTGTGCACCCGCGGGTACACGTGATGCTGCGCATTTATTTAAGCCGGAAGGCGAACCCAAATAGTAGCTACATTCATTCCCCTCCCGCCGCCTCTTCTCTGGTCGCCGTCGCCCGGTAGCCATGGGTCGGCCGAAGGTAACAACATATGCCATACTCCCGCCGGAGCGGCGCTTTAATATGGAAATTTTAGTGGCCATGCATGCATCTTTTTGTGCTAGCACTCCTATATAAGGGTTGACCGGTCGCTTCCCGCGGACGTGCGCGGGCGGTGGAAGAGGAAGGAGAAGGGAAGCGAGTTGTGGAGTAATGTTTTTTACCACAATTTCCTAGGAAACCGAGTGCAATAATTGAGTAGTTCTGCAAAATACCAGTACTACACCTGAAACGGTTCAAAACCTATACTCCCTTGCCAGCGCGCGCTACCCACGTGAAACGGTCAGCGTCGCCCTAGAGCATCACTGCCGCATTAATGCCCAGCCAGAGCGGAGGCGACCACTCACTAGCGCCGGCTTTCAAGTGGCGCGACGGCCGAGAGACCGCCGCTTCCTAGTGCACGCGACTGCTCCGCGTCGAGACTGGCCATAGGCCCTGTTTGGATCCATGGGTTAGAGTTAGTTTGAGCTAGTTGGGGCTCAAATAGCCCTAAACTATCCAAGCATGAGGGTTTAAATTGGAGCAAGTTGCACCGAACCCACCAAAAAAACTATCCCACCCATGAGGGTTTAAACTAGAGATAGTTCTCATTGGGACCACTGAAAAATCACTTTTCTCTCTCCATGAAGTGCATTTATTGTCAATCTAACCCTGTCACCCAAACACCTCTTTGGCTACAGTTAGTTCAGGGCTAGTCATGAGTTAGTCTAACCTCTAGCTAAGTTAGAGTATCAAACAGGAGCAGTATAGGACATGCAAGTTGCTCAAAGCATACAGGCAAATTCGTACGTGAAAGGATTTTGTCTTTTTGAAAACGGGACGTGAAAGGAATTTTTTTTAGAATGCTCTTGGCATGTCGCTAACATGTGATAGTTAACCGACCTCAATAGACGGCAGAAACGCCAGCCCGTCGCACTTTGATAGAGACGAGGAGGGAGAAGCGATACAGGCTGCTGGTTTACTAGAGATAGGTGTCGCACGGAAGCCAAGAAATATGGTGATAGCGTGGGTTAGCCATGTACTAGTATGATGTAACTACACTTGGCTGCCGTGTTTCGTACTCTTCCAGTCCACTGTGGAGATGATTGGTTAATTTTATATCGCTCAATAATATTAAATATTATGAGTGCAGACGCTCCACCACGAGGTTCCTTGCTCCTTCTCGGTCGTCCGGAATCTATGTTCTTCCACTCTATTTTTTTACGTGAGCTTTGTTCATCCTTTTGCCAACACGCAAGACATCTAGCATCAAGGTGCACGTGTTATGCAAGGATCGTTCCATCTATATGAAGAACATGTGGGCCTGGAACTACGAGACGAACATGTACCCAGGACTGGACGTACGAACCTGAGTAATGTAGCGCAATAAGTGAAGTAGAAAGGCACAAATCGTATGAACATGCGTGGCATATAGGGTGTGTTTGGTTGCGTTCTCGTCTCAGCATAGTTGTTCCCTCTTCAGGCATTATCAACTCAACACCCCTCTTCATGCATGCTCTCTTCATGCATGCTTCTAGTGTATTTGTGCTAAACTAGTGTGGACTCATGCACCCTCCATACACTCTACCAAACACCCAAAAGTAGGTCGAGAAGGGAACTCTTGGGCGGAATTTGTCTCTTACTACGTACTACCACTAAATGTTGTACGTGCAATGCACGGTGATGTTATGGAGTACGTGCCTAAGTACTCTATTACTACTATATTAGTTGGAGGCACATTTTAAATTTTATATTTGTTTACGTGTATGCCCCGAGACCTTCCAACTAGATGTGTCTTTGTCTCCATTTTTTTGCGGAAAACGTGTCTTTGTCTCCAGGTCGCACTTTGTATCGTTCATACCACTAAGTACTACTGCGTGTGGTCTCCGACCCAGAAGTGGAAGAAGTGGAGACGCTCTACCATGCTGTTTTTTTACGCTGGGCTCAACCACACTGTTCATGTCCCACTCCTTTCGCTGATGTGTGGGACATCTAGCACGTGCCATGTTTGGCACCCTTCGTCGTAAGAGTTGAAACACTAGCATTCATCAGAAATAAAAATTAATTATAAATCGGTAGTGATACTATTTTTTTGCGAACCAATCAGCAGTGATACTATACCTCGATATCGGAAAGAATACTACTCTGTTCGCCAACATTTGGGACGTCGACCATCCTGGTCCACTTGCCATGCACGCAGAACTCCAAGGGAGTCACCCAGGTCGTCGCACCGCAGTAACAATGACTAATGAGCCGTCAAATCACAGGCCCACTTCCCACTTTGAAGTTGCTTGGACGAAGGAACCATCATGACTTTGTTGAATTCCGCTTCTTGACGAAAACTACTGTACCAGCAGTACTGCTAGCTATAGTAGTTACTGCAAAAGAGGCCTCCTTTCGTTCATAGGATAGGAATATGAAAATCATAGGAAGTGAGATGACATGCATCTCAATTCCTATAGAGAAAGAGATGCCATTTGATGCTTAGGATAGGAATTTTTCCATTTAGTCTAGGCTAATGTACTGGTAATTTGCTCTAAAAACTACAGTAGTAACTAGTAGTACTGGTACATGCTCGTACTCAGACACACACACACACACTAACTACTAGTACTACTACTTCTCACATGCTGGCTAGACGTCGTCGTTCTCCTTCCCGGCTTTGTCGGCGACACCCCACCGTGCTTGGATCTCCGCCGACCTCTCCGCAGCAGTGCGTGCGTCCTTTTCTTTCTTGTGGCAGCGGGCCTATCTTTTCTTGAGTGCTTTCTGACTTTTCCGCTCCCTCTGTGCGGCTTTGGCCACCTCTTGCTCTACCGCCCATTCGGCCTTGGCATCTTTAAATTCCTCCCACATAGTTGTGAGGTCGCGAGCGGCGATGAACTCGGCACGGCGGGATGCCATCGCTTTCCCTACCATTTTGTGTGCGGTCGTGGGCGGCGAGGAACTCGGCATGGCGGGATGCCATCGCTGCCGTACCGGTTAGTGTGCGGCACGGTGGCATGAACGACGCTTGGTGAGAGCTCTGGGGTGGAGTGGACGGACAACCATATAGTGCATTGGTTTGTCAAGAGCTCAAGGACAGAAGACGAAGCAAATTTGGATTCCCCTTCAATCCTATTCATTTATTACCGAGTAAAATGCATTGGCGGTCATCGAACTTGTCTTGATAGCTCACTTTGATCATTGTATATGAGATATGGTGATTATATGGTCACTGGCTCAGCGTATAGCTCCGTATTTGTCTGGTTGACCAGTCAAACAGTCCGCATGCACCTCATCAGCTCGTGTTCTTTATCTATCTACGCGGGCCTACCTGTCAATGGAGAAAGAAATACTGTAAAAACCAAAATTATACTAGAGTCCAGACCGCTTCCGGAGCCCGCTCTCACCGCCCTGGCCCCTCAAGACGCCAGATGCCCGCCGCATGCATGCATAGCAAGTAGTACTCCTTATGTGGAGGAGAGAGAGGCATTGACAAAGGGAAGGAGTGGGCTCTGCAAGAGCCCGTCTCTACACGTGCTCCTAGGTATAAAAAAATAATTCTAAAAAAGGCATAAAAACAATTGTGTCTTAAAAAAAGAAAGGTAAAAAACATTTGAGAGGAAATAGATAGAGAGAAAGTGAGAAAAAGTTGTAACCTGGGCATTACATGAGGAAGGAGGGAGTGGTGCACATGCCAAGTTCACTCGTCCTCTATATCAGAAAGAATACTTTCATTCGCCGACATGTGGGACGTCGACCATCCTGGTCCACCTGCCATGCACAAAATTATCCTGGTCTACCCCGGTCATATCGCAGGCCCAACCTTTCCCACTGTAAGTTGTTCGGACGAAGGAACCATCATGACTTCGTTGAATTCCGCTTCTTCAAGAAAACTTACTGTACCCGCAATACTGCTACCACACGCGAAGACTGGATGGCACTGTACCACGTCATATCACTGAAACCCACTAGGCCAAACTAGCCCGCCTAGGTCATCTATTTTGGAACGGAGGGAGTAAGTCTCTGCACTACTATGATTTTGTGTTGCACGTCATATCACTGAAACCCACTAGGCCAAACTAGCCCGCTTAGGTCATCGATCGCTAAGCCTACAATTTTAGGAGCTAGGGCTATTGGTCGATCGACGAGGGATAAGTATAAGCGTACCACGAGCTCATCAGCCCCAACGTTTCTCTTCGGTGAGTGTTTTTCAAGTACTATAGCTCACACAGTAGCTAGCCTACTAACACCAAGAATCATCAAACAAGCCCTGCTGATATGATAAACAGTTCAAACTTACATCTAATCATGCCATATATTACATCAAAAGCTGGTGAGGATACATATGTTTCCATAACTCGGAGAGGGTTCGCATGATTCACTATCAAACAAAAGTAGCAAGATCCACCCACACAAGACAGTGCACTAGCCCTAAGATGGTTTGATAACATGCATCGTTCTGGTAATTAAACACAAGGGAATGCAAACTACCCTGAAGTATTAGCGCGACCAACTATTTCTTGTCATCGATCTCTCGGGCAATGACCACAGCACGGACAGCGGCATGGGAATCGATTTCTGGGGCAATGTCCGCAGGACTGACCGCGACATCGGAATCGATCTCTGGGGCGATGTCCACAGGATGGACAGCGGCATCGGAATCGATCTCCGGGGCGATGCCAACAGGATGGGCCATGACATCGGAATCATCAAGGACGTCCACCGGCACCTGCACAACCCTAACATATTAGCAAGCACATTGCAAATAATCAAAAACCACAACTATGGTAATAAGCCATTATTTTTTACCTTGTGCAGCTCACCGGGGGATCTCATCCCTCCGGGGGCCATCTCCTCGTCCTCGATGGGGGCCATCACCTTGCCAGGGGAATACTGCTTATCAACGGTGACTATCCCCTCAAACTCGGTCTTAAGCCTCACATAGGTGGCAATCAGAGTTCCTGGGGTAGGCACGATGGGGCCATTTTTGTTCTTCCAACTTTCTTTGAGGAGTTCGTCCGCCAACGTCCTCAACTCTTGGGCCAGTGCTTGTTTCTTGGAGTTCTTCATCTCCATGGGTTGGCCCACCAACATGGTCAACTCGTTGGTCGGTGCTCGCTTCCTAGAGATTGCTGTCTCCAGTGTGTTGTCCACCGGCAACTCTTTGCCTTCTACTCCAGGATCCATCAATGAACTGACAAACAAAAAGCAATCGAAAGGAAACCACAATCGCAATGAAAACGGGAAAATAATAGGATGTGAGAATCGGTCGGTGCTTCGCAAAAAGAAGATTCTTGGAATGAAAATATAGCAGCATAACTGATTCACCCACCTTTCCTTCATTGGTACAGAAGAAAAATGGTAGAAGTGAGTAGCCTGGAGTGAGGTTTTCTTCAAGAAAGGGAAGAAAGGGCTTGAACGAGCATTCCAGTGAAATGATGGTTGCTTCGTCCAGTCCAACTTGGAGGCCACCTTACCACTGCTGGTAAAGGTGTGCGTTTTGTGATATGATGGGTCATGACAGCCACACCGGGGTGACAGGTGAGTCTCGACTGTAGCACCTCGCTGTGATTTGGTGGATGGCACGCGGGCCCGGATGCTTTGAAATGTCCCGCATGTAGATAGAGCGGCTAGTCATATACTCCCTCCTTTCCGGTTTATAGGGCTCAATTCAAAAATTTCACCAACCAAGGTAGATGGTGAGTGGTGGAATCCTTTTTGTAATTTGCAAAAGCACCCAATTAATGCTCTTGTTTTCTTCAAAAATGTATGTTTACCAATGTATTAATTGCAATGCATGCATGCATTGGTCAATTTTCTCTTAATACCTGCATGCCATTATTTAATGCACCTTGGAATCTGAACTTGTGATGGGGAACAACCAAATTGAGCCTTATAAAATGAAAAAACTAAGATTTTGAGATAAGCCCTATAAACCGGAAAGGAGGGAGTAGGAGTGATCAATATTGTGCACCGCGACCAAGGCGGAGAGGAAAACGAGAGAACTACGTAATTAATGCATGAGTTTAATTAGGGTAGTTTTGTAAAGTACGAGATACATTTCTCCAATCGCAAAATGCCTTGGTTCATGAGATTTGAGATTTGAGCCCTATAAACCGGAAGGGAGGGAGTACTGCACACGGTGTAGTCTAGTCACTTGTTGAAATCTCTAGAAAGGCAAATACTCCTTTCCGGTTTACAGGGCTATACTACTCCCTCCGTCTAGGTGTGTAAGTCATCTTATGAAAACCAAATACGTAGTCCCAAAACACTTAGGCGCGGTGCATTAACTTCTACCTTGTTTCTTGTTTCTTGACATATCAACCAATAAGAGATGAGAGGTGTGCATGCTTTTAATGACTTGCAATGGCTAGTTCATTGCATGCAATGCTATTAATTAGCAAATAAACATTGGTGACCCCAGGAGGAAACGGTGCTAAGCGTGTGGACCTATGTAGAATGAGTATCAACCAATGGATAGTGGAGTTTAATTGTTAAACAATAGCAATTTTGTCTCATGCAAGAGCCTGGCTAGTACTCCAAGGAACCGCACCACGCGAGCGTTCGCAACTGCCACGTTCGGGTTGCGCTTGGCTCTTCTCCTCTTCAAGAAGACGAACAATGATGTTACTCCTAGTTCTACAGTATCGAATCCACTGCTGCATGTCCGTCCACCTCGTGCGGGAGGGATAGCGTGTAACGAAAGCTTCTACTTACTGCTCCTGCCTTTGCGTCTATGACAGGTGGGCCCAACAGGTGGTTGGCCCTCCTGTCATGTAGCCAAATGTAGATGCAGTTAAGGCATCGGAGCTCAGTCCGTGAGGGAGAGGGCGTTGTAGTAATCAAATTTCTCGGTCTTGTACGAGTTGATGAAGATAGGGGTTGCTTGCTTGCTAGGGTTGCTCACTACATATATATAGGTCGGAGCCTCCGCGCTTGCTTGCTAGGGTTGCTCTATTCACACACTCTCATCCTCTCCAGATCTAAACAAGATAGGGGTAGTAACACTATCTTTCTCCCTTCAAAAAACACTGGCTTTCTATCCTCACCGCTGGTTACAGATCCGGACGTATCCCCCTCCGTCGATGAAGGGGAGGAGGGGCAGCGTTTAGGCCGTCGTCCACAGCGAGGGAGGAGACCCACTGCCGGCCGCATCGTTATCTCTGGCCGAGCGCCGGCGCGGGAAGTCCTCCGATCCCTTCGTCATTGCCTGTGGGCGGATCTGGCCTCCCGCTGCCCACCTATCCACATCCCGATGACCTTCAGGTATATCCTCGTTCGAAACCGCCTTAGCTCTACTTCCCCAACTCGCTACATCGCTGCATGTGCATCATTTTCTACCTCTCAGCCCCTCTCGATCGGATGGTCCAGCGTCACATTTTTTTCTTCTATTATTACAGGTAAAGCTACTTCATGGAGTCGAATCTTGTACTACTTGGTTCAAACAAGAAATAAAGTGGGGTGGGGGAATTTAGTATGTACATCGGACTTGGTACAAACAGGAAGGAAAGGGGGTGAAAGTAGTACAGACTGGTCATCCAACTGGTCTCTTGGTCGAAAAGGGAAATACAGGGGTAATGCTGTACACAGTGGTATGACCAGGACTAGATTTGCTATCCACACATAGGAGTAGGTGGCTAGAGTGAACAAAAATGGGACCAACCCAGATATGTTTCTTGGATGTTTGTTTCTCGGGGCAACAAACTATGAATCACCACTTTATGCCCCAGTTTACGTACATGGTGCTGGACTGCTAGTGCACCCACTGTCCCATGCCCTTATACCAAATATTTAGGCTCCGTTCGGAATAAAGGGGCAGAAAACATAGGTCTTGATGAAACTAGGGGAATAGGAAAGGAATGTAGGTATAAAACTATTGAACAGCGAACTGGAGGAAACTCTCAAGAGAATGTGTTCGGATGGACTACGAAATGTACAGATTTGTTTTTTTAGAGTAGCATGCTTGGCAGTATGAGATGCTATTTGTTTATTCAGCTGCATAGTGACTACTCTTGTCCTCACCTCACGTACCACACATAGGTTGATATTTTTATTCCGGTAACACAGCACAGCAACCTATCTAACGCATGGCAGCGAGCGCCTGCCTCGGGCTTCCGCCCAAAAAATGAGCAGCATGTGGGTGTTTCTAATCCTATGGAATCAGTACTACCAGACCAGCTTTCCTATGAAACACTATTCACCTTTCCCGTGTTCCGAATGGTTGGATTGGAAAGAATACCGTAGGAATATGTTCCTACAAAAATCCTGCACCAAACCTATGAACCGAACGCAGCCTTAGCTGTTCTTAATCTAATGTCCCTGGTAAAAATGAAGCCATGCCATTGTTATAAGCCATGACAAGTTTAGCCAAATGTTTTTGCCTGTAATTGTTTGAGACTCTGACTATTTCCTCTGTGCATTTTTGTGCAAACAGGGATATCCAATTCACCTGGTTGCTGTTGTGACCTTTTGGTGCACTGCACAGAACTCTTCTTAAAAGAAGTGACTTTTGTGTTGTTTAACTGGAATGTCAGAATGGAACAGTTGGTTCATTTTGGTGGAACTGCACAAAGGGAGATCTGTGTTCCAATCCTCATCATCCATATTGGCGGCATAACCTTCCTTTAGGTAAGAATGATATTTAATGCATGTGTTCATCTCTATTTTCCGACTGCCATGAGAAAATAATGATGTTTTTTACTAGTACACTTGTACTCCCTCACTGACAAAACCAATTGTGAATTAGAAGGCCAATCATGTACTTGGTTTTACCAAGTGGTGAGGAGAAAGAGAAACAGAGCATGAAGAGGAAGAAGAAGAAGAATAAATAGTGCCAAGGCGATCTTGCTGAAGCCAGAGGCCTCAAGTCGAGGCCATTCGAGGGCTCCGGCAACGACTACCTTACATGTGAGACGATCCTCCAGGGATCCCTTCCACTTCTACTGTCTCACTTAATTAATTAGGAGTACTTAAGTACCACCAATTTATTACTGCCTAATTTTCTTGTTGGAGTTAAACAAATCTTTAGTAGGACCCTATGCTGAATCATGTACATGTGTATGTTTGTCTATGGAGGTGAATCATGTGGTGGAGCAGGGAGGGAATATTATTAGTGTCATGACATAATAGTGCTATTGTTTTGCATGTCAATTTATTGCCATTGGTTCAATGAGGCAATGTTTTGCATATTTTCCATCATGAATTTGATGCTACTGGTTGAGTAATATGCTAATGTCTTCCTATCCTTTCTCACTAAGCTAATGAAGGTTTCACCTTGTTCCTACTTGTGCAAACAAGGATCATGTTGTGCCAATCATACATTAAATGGAACTACACAAGACAATACAATGAACTGTATCCCAGCCAGTGCTTTAACTCTACTGGAAGTTCTTGATAATCCTTCGATATAATCTCAGCACTGGTAAACAAGAGTGATTTCAACCATACATTTGAAGTGCACAAAAATATATACTATTGTGTGATTCCAGTGAGTGCTTTATCATCAATAAGCTTTTTTTCTCAGGTTGGTATGGGTCTAAGGCCTTCATCCATATTAGTTTGTTGTCATCTCTATTTGTATCATGCTACTGTCATGAGAAACTCCTTTATCTTTGCACGTTAAAGTTTTGCAACCTATGATAAATGGCAATGCTTTGAGTGTTGAGTTGAGCTAATTGGCACTGATTAAATAAACTAATACCTCTCTTTAAGCAAGACTACTATGTTGCTAACTTTACCCATTAAGATAATGAGGGTGCTTCTATTTGTTAGTGTATGTTTCATAAACTAGTACCACTATTATAGTAATCTCACTCTCTCAATATATGTGCCAACAGGGATGCTCGATTTTGGTGGAACTGCACAAAAACTTTGGGTGCTTCATTGCCTCCACAGCTTTCGTCCTTTCCTGTCAGTCGCTAAACTCCGCATGCTTTCTTCCTTTGCTGTCAGTCGCTTGGCTTATCTCGGCTTCCAGTCAAAGGAAAAAGTAATTGATATGCTACCTCACACAGGTTGGTACTGGTCTTTATCCTGATTATTGTGCCTGTCATATGTATTGGTAATTTGGTATTGTGCTACTATTTGCCGATTTCATAAAGGAGTAATTTGGAGCCTGAACTCGCAGGCAAATCATTACATCGAGTGATTTTAGTACAACTGCACAAAATGATCAGATGTTGACAAGAAGTGCCTATATTCATTCGAGTATCAACCGGCGTCAACCAATTGTCAAACTCCAAGTGTTAGGAGAGTGAACACCAAAAATATTGCTTGGTGCATAGCCCAGAAAAACGCAGTCCAGTCTTTGGTCCCAACTTGTGCCTTTTGGTTATCGGCACATATGGTAGCGAACTATATGGCATGGAGTCTAAAGATTCCAGACAAGTTGGTTGATGCTTATATTCATCTGGCACTTAATCAGTCTGCACACCAAGGATGCTCCATTTCAGTTGAACTGCACAAAAAATTTGGGTGGTTCATTTTCTCAACCGCCTCCTTTCTCATCTGCAATGTAGAATTTTGGCGAGATACAGGACCAAGATGAGCCAGTAAACTGGTTGGATGAAAGTAGTGGCCAAGTTGCTCAAACCTCCCTTGGCACGAGGCCACTATATGAGGATAAATCTACAAGCAAAGTTCAGATTGTCTGTGTTGCCTCTTATGTACTCGAAAGTTTACTCGTACAAGAACTAATTTTCGCAAGCAGTACCTCCGATTGAACACCATTTACCAGTCCGTACCCTAGGTAATTAAAGTTCGTCCATGGATCATATTGGCTATGATCTCAATCATTTGGATGCATAAACATACTGAACATGTGTATATCTGAATCTTTTGTAAATTATGTATGAATATTGTCGTGTGATCTATCAATCATTTGGATGCATAGATATGCTGAGCTTGTGTATATATGAATCTTTTGAGTTGTTGATTGTGAATGTTGGCTATGGATATGAACGTGTCCTGTGAACTTGAGTTTGATATGAATGTTTACCTTTTCTGTTGTATTTGTGTGTGAACTTGTTAGTATGCCTACTGTGGGGTATAAAACACAGGTCTCTTATAAAAGTAATGTCGTGTCCAATTTATGTTTTCCCTTCTAACCACATTATATATATTTACATTATTACTATTATCGTATATTTTATAGAGACTTATATATACATTATAAAAACATCCCAAGTTATAAAAGTAAATGTTTAACGGAAGTTGGCTAGGAAAATCCTGGTTGTTTTTGACTCACAGGCAAGGAAAATCCTGGTTGTTTTTGACTCACAGGCAAGGAAAATCCTGGTTGTTTTTGACTCACACGCAAGGAAAATCCTGGTGATTGCGAAGATTCTAAGGACCAATTTAATAATAACGCGCTCATTTTTATTTTGAGCAATAACTCGCTAATTTCTTAATTATGTATATAATGTGCCTCTTCGGTTTATTCTTTGATATTAATTGCTCCTTCTAACATAACATTATACGTATATATAACGAGCCCACCTAATACGTGTATTTCAAGGAAGTGCAAATGGGCTGGGATTTCTTAGAAAATATAAATGGGCCTGATTGATGGGAAATTATTTGTTCACCCAGCCCAGCAAATGGACTGTACATTCTAGAACACATGGGTTAATTATATGCCACATTTTTGTAGGCTGGCATGTGGGCCAATAGGTCGAAGCCTACGCAGGGCGTTGTCAACTTGGTCAAAAAATGATTGTGTCATCCACAGCCATTGGATTTATATCCAACGGCCCGCATGCACCTTCAATCTCTCGTCTTCTTCCTCCAGCATCGCCGGGACCGCCTGGTTCGGCCTCCGGCGGCTAGCGGCTCTGCTTAGCACGCATCGCTGCGAAGCGCTACCCCACCGCCGGCCACGCTATCCCTCCACCCCTCGACACCTCCTGTTATTCTCCACAGACTACAGCCCTACGCTGCAACAGAACCAGTTATAACCCTTCTCCTCCTCTCAATCTGCGACTCCACTGCCACGTTTTCCCATCTCCGAGTCGTTCCCGTCCGGGGCCTCGCTGTTGTCCACCGCCTTGCTGCATTCGGTGCGGCCTGTTCAACAAACGAGAGTCACCGGAAAAGGACTTTACATGAAGAGCCTAACGGCTGGGACCCACGAGGTCCATGGTCGCACGCAAGGAAAGTTCCTCCTTATTAAGCTAAAAAAATGTTTCCTCCACCTGACAGCTGGGACCCACCGGCTGTATCTTCGCACGGAAGGAAGTGCCTCCTTGTTTTGTGAAAAAAATTATTCATCCCGTTGACAGCTGGGACCCGTCAGATTTGGTGACTGACTTGTGGGCCTACTAAGCAGACGTGTACAATCTGTAGTATATTTCGTCTGTTTGCTGCTGCTGTTGTTTTCAATGTACAATCATTTCGTCTGTTGGTTGAATAAATGTGTTGTTAGAACGACAAACACAATGTTTTGGAAGTCGTTGCACGGTTTGATCCTTTAGTGCCCCGTACCGTACGTAGCGCATACTATTTGTCGTACGGAACACATTTTTTTTAAACTCGGAACACATTTTCCACTTGTTGATAACATGCAGCCCACTAATGAAGGCCCAATAGAGAAGCCCATAATTAACTGGAAGGGAGGCTCTCACATGAATCCGGCCCAGGTACATGCTCATGGTCCCCTAAACATAAATAAGTAAATAAAATAAATAAATAAAGCTAAATGCTAATGCACCAGTTCTTTGGGAAAATAGCTAGCCCAATATTTCTTTTTGAAGAATACCCAAGCTAGGCCTATTTGTTTTCTCCGAATTATTGGGATGCAAATCTTTCAAGACGAGGAGGGATGCATTCCGGCCTGGCTTAAGAGTATGGTCAATGTCTGTTAAAAGTAATATCAAAAGGGGTTAAAAATTCCAAAAAAAATAGTAAATGGGATATAAGTTTCTTTTTTTGTTTTTGTTCTTCACTGATATCTTATACGTATTTCACTGGATTTTACATGACATAGTACTAATTTATTTTTAAATTTGTTTTACTATGGCTATTAATTTTTGGATTAAGAATATTTCGTTCCCCAGCAAAAATTTGCGAATTTTCAAAATTTCCCACATATTTAGTTAATTTTTTGACCCTGGTACTGACCAGAAAATGGCCAGCAATTCTAAAAATGGAAAACGGGCTGCAATAAATTCCATATGAATGAGAAAATGAGTAAAAAATATAAAAATAATAGCAAATGGGCTGTACACGCCACGGATTTCGAGGCTGACTTGTTTATGAAAGGCTTTGTCAGTGAACACACGATTCTAGCAGCAGTTAGTGTTGGATGTCCATCCAACGACCGACGTGCTTCTTTAATCTCTGATCTTCCTGCTCCAGCCGCCTAAACTAGCGCCGGCGGGACTGCCTACTCCCTCCTCTTGTGGCCAGCTGTGATGCCGCGCAGGCTTCCCCGGCCCACCCTACTCCCTCCGCTGGCCTGGCCGCACGCAATCAACTGCCTCCTTATTACGCGAAAAAAAAATCATTCCTCCCACTGACATCTAGGGCGCACCGGTTGGGAGGCTAACCTGTGGGCCTACTAAGTTGACACGTACGTAGGGCTTGTCGACTTAGTCAACAAACGATTCTAGCAGCAGTAACCGTTGGATTTGAATTGAATGGTCCTGCTGCTTCTTCAATTGCTGCTCTTCTTGCACCAGCCACCCAAACCAGCGCTGGGGAGACCGCCTGCTCCTGCCTCCAGTGGCCGGCTGTGCTGCCAATGAGGCCTCATCGCCCCCTACTACTCGCACCGCTAGCCAGGCCCTGCAGCGACGGCAGCCTCACACCGCAGCCGAACTAGTGAACCCTCGTACTCCTCTCTGTGTGGGCATCCACTGCCGCGTCTTCCCCGGCTCCTTGTCGTCCCCTTCCTAGGCCTCGTCGTCGTCCACCACCTTGGTGCTCTCAGCATGGCGTGGTCAACGTGGTCAATGACATTCCATCGGAAGAGTACTGTACGTGGAGAGGCTAACAGCTGGGTCCATGGGCACGGCCCAGTTTTTTTGTGATTTGCCAAGTAAGTCGCTTTGTCAGGCCTGTTGGGCTGCAAATCTTTCAAGACGAGGAGGAGAGCTTTCATTTGGCTGGCCGAGAAAATGGCCCATCAGTAAGGGGAAATGGGATGTACATTTTTAAAACACATCAAACCGGCAATTAGTTTCAAATATCTTTTTTTTTCATTTCGAGATTTGAAATTACATTAATTTTTAAGCATGGAGAATTTGTTGGATTTTATATTAATATACATTTATTTTTAAAATCAGTTTGAATGTGAGTCGAAATTTCGGGATTAAAAATAGTTCGGACCGCACCGAAATATGCAAAATTTCGAATAATTTTTTAACCGTGGCCACAATATGGGCTGTAATGCTAAAAGAAAGAATATGGGCTCCAAAAAACCTTAATAATTAGCAAATGGGCTGTAAATTATTAGAAATAATGGCAGATGGGATGTATGCTGTTTCGCACAGATTTGAGGCTTTCCTAAAAAAAAGGTTGACGCACAAGCAGTGACTGTTGGATGGCCATCCAACGGCCGCCGTGCTTCTTCAATCTCTGCTCTTCCTGCTCCAGCCGCTCAAACAGGCGCCGACAGGACTGCCTGCTCCCTCCTCCCCACGGCCGGCTCTGCTGCGCGCAGGCCTCACCGCCCCAATGTACTCCCATCGCTGGCCTAGCCATCCCTCTACTCACCCACACCTGCTATTATTCTCCGGCGACGGCAGACGAACCAGTAAACCCTCGTACAGTCATACTCCCCTCCGTGTGGGAAACAACTGCCGAGTCTTCCCTGCCTCCATGTCGTTCCCTTCCTAGGCCTCGCCGTCGTCCACCGCCCTGGTGCTCTCGGCACAGCCTGGTCAACGTGGTCAATGACCGACATGCATCTGAAGTGGACTTTAGGTGGAGAGGCCGACAGCTAGGTCCATGGCCGCACGCAAGGAAATGCCTCCTTATTACGCGAAAAATAATGATTCCTCCACCTGACATCTGGGACCCACCGAAAGGGCCTCTGTATTTCACGAAAAAAACGTTACCATCGCTGACACCTCGGACCCACCAGCTATATCTTCGCATGGAAGGCTGCCTCCTTATTACGCACAAAAAAATGAATACTCCCCATGTTAGCTAGGACCCGGTATAGTGGCAGGCTGACTTGTGGGCCTACTAAGTTGACGGGGACGGAGGGCTTTTTCAACTTAGTCAATATGCACGATTCTAGCTCCAGTGACCGTACGATGTCCATCCAACGGCCGTCGTGCTTCTTCAACCTCTGTTCTTCTTGCTCCAGCCGCCCAAACCAGCGCCGGTCGTGCCTCGTGCTCCTGCCTCCCGTGGCCGGCTGCGATGCGGCCGAGGCCTCACCGCCCCCTACTACTCCCACCGCTGGCCAGGCCATCCCTCTACTCACCCACACCCCCTGTTACTCTGCGGCGACGGCAGCCTCACACCGCAGCGAACTAGTGCCCTCGTACTCCTCTACGCGTGGGCATCCACTGTTGCGTCTTCCCCGGCTCCGCGTTGTCCCCTTCCTAGGCCTCGCCGTCGTCCACCGCCCTGGTGCTCTCGGCGCGGCATGGTCAACATGGTCAAGGAATGGCTTCCATCGGACGTGGACTGTATGTGGAGAGGCTGACAGCTGGGTCCATCGCCGCAGCAAGGAAGTGCCTCCTTATTACGCCCAAAATAATTATTCCTCCACCTGACAGCAGGGACCCACCGAACGGGCCACCGTATTTTGCCCCCCTGACTACTAGGACCCACTAGCTACATCTTCGCAGGCAAGGAAGTGCCTGACAGTCGGGACCCACCTGGTCGAAGCGTATGTAGTGTTGACATTCTGGTCGCGAACGTGTACTTACATACTGGTCGATGTAGAGGCGCGCATGTGTCGTAGTAGAGGCGCGCACGTGTCATGGTAGAGGCGCGTATGTAGCATGTACACATACGTACAGTGGCCAGGGTGCAAGAAAGAAAATACGGCCACGTATGTGTACATACGGGCGGGGTCTCCAATGCCTACTCGCGCATACGTACGGCGAGGGCTCGTGTACATGGCTGGGTCCGAACGGAGAAACAGTGTCATCGTCGTGTTCATGGGTCGGAACGGAATGCGTGGTCGTGTTCATCGGGAGGGCTTGGATAGAAGTGGCGATGGAAACGAGGCTTGGCGTACCGCAAAACGGAGGAAACGGACCTCCTACGGTCGAAACGGGGGTCCTGTTGATCGGGAAGGGTGTGGCGTACCGCAAAACGGAGCAAACGGACTTGTGTTGGAGCGCTACGGTCGAAACAGGGGTCCTGTTCATCGGGAGGGGTGTGGCGTACCGCAAAACGAGACTCCACGGGATACTGTTCAACTCCACCGTCGACCCCCTCCAGCCTCCACGAGCTACTGTTCATCCACCGTCGACCTCCTCGAGCCTCCACGGGTTCCTGTTCATCCAGCCTCCACCGCGCGCTACTCCACCGGCTACTGTTCAACCACCCCTCCACCATCTACTGTTCATCCAGCCCTCCACACCACGGGGTCCTGTTCATCCAACCCTCCACGGGCACCCCTACCACGGGGTCATGTTCATCCAGAGGCAACGCCACCACTCACTGTTCATCCCCCCCCCCCCCCCCGTAACGCTCACTGTTCATCCCATCGATCGGCTTCAGTTAGCAGCAGTAGCCAAGGAATTGCTCGATCGGGTTCATTTAATAGCCATCGATCGATCACTCGGGTTCAGTAATGCATAGCCTGCAGTGCAATCGCTCGGGTTCAGTTAGAGCCCAACGCCTCGCTCGGGTTCAGTTAGAGCCAACGCCTCGCACACGCGCGCGTACGTGTACGAGAGAAACAAGCATCGCTCGGCCCCCGACCTCCCACCGTAACCGGGAACAACCCGAAATTTTCCTCCCCCTCGCTTCTACCATGGTTTTTTCCGTCATGGACGGCCCAAAGAATGTCATGCAGCTGCGTCTCCGGCCCGCCCAGGACGAGAAGCCCATTTTCTGTCATGACTTTTTGTCATAGAAGTAGGAGCCCACCACATCTATGATGATACCGTGTTTTGTCACAATTATCGTCATAGAAGTGTCATATGTATGATAGAAAAAAATTTCGTTCGGCCCAAAATGTCATGGATGTGTCTTTTTTTTGTAGTGACGGCGATGACACAGAGGAACTCTCAATGAAAGCACCAATGTCGGTGTCAAAACCGGCGGATCTCGGGTAGGGGGTCCCGAACTGTGCGTCTAAGGCGGATAATAACAGGAGGTAGGGAACACGATGTTTTACCCAGTATCGGGCCCTCTTGATGCAGGTAAAACCCTACATCCTGCTTGATTAATATTGCTGATATGGGTAGTACAAGAGTAGATCTACCACGAGATCAGAGAGGCTAAACCCTAGAAGCTAGCCTATGGTATGATTGTATGTTGTCCTATGGACTAAAAACCCTCCGGTTTATATAGACACCGGAGAGGGTTAGGGTTACACAGGGTCGGTTACAAAAGGAGGAGATATCCATATCCGTACTGCCTAGCTTGCCTTCCACGCCAAGTAGAGTCCCATCCGGACACGAGACGAAGTCTTTAATCTTGTATCTTCATAGTCCAACAGTCCGGCCAAAGGATATAGTCCGGTTGTCCGTAGACCCCCTAATCCAGGACTCCCTCAATTGGTATCAAATGAAAAAGGAGTATAATATGTGGACTGAACTGCAGAATGCCGGAATAAGAGGGGGATAGCTAGTCCTATTGAAGACTACGCTTCGGGCAACCTCCATATTGCAGCATGTAGAAGAGAGTAGATGGTAAGTTCACCAAGTATCATCGCATAGCATAATCCTACCCGTTGATCCTCCCCTCGTCGCCTGTGAGAGAGCGATCACCGGTTGTATCTAGCACTTGGAAGGGTGTGTTTTATTAAGTATCCGGTTCTAGTTGCCAAAAGGTCAAGGTACAACTCCGGGTCGTCCTTTTACCGAGGGACACGGCTATTCGAATAGATAAACTTCCCTGGAGGGGTGCACCACATTTCCCAACACGCTCGATCCCCTTTGTCCGGACACACTTTTCTGGGTCATGCCTGGCCTTGGAAGATCAACATGTCGCAGCCCTACCTAGGCACAACAGAGAGGTTAGCACATCGGTCTAAATCCTATGGCGCAGGGGTCTGGGCCCATCGCCCATTGCACACCTGCATGTTGCGTACGCGGCCGGCGAGCAGACCTAGCCTCCCTTGTACAAGAGCAGGCGTTCCAGTCCAACCCGGCGCGTGCCGCTCAGTCGCTGACGTCACGAAGGCTTCGGCTGATACCACGGCGTCGAGTGCCCATAATTGTTCCTGTGTAGTTGGTTAGTGCGTATAGGCCAGTGGCCAGACTCAGATCAAATACCCAGATCTCGTTAAAGCGTGTTATTTTGAAATAACCACAGACGCCGACCAGGGCCAGGCCCACCTCTCTCCTAGGCAGTCTCAACCTGCCCTGTCGCTTCGCCACAAAGATTCACTCAGAGGGACATCCAGACAAATGTCCTTTCGGACCCAATCCTTGAATCACTCGCGGGTACTCTACGAGCCGACCCGACTTTAGTCACCACAAGTATCATATAATATGTATATAAGTATATACCCGTGATCACCTCCCGAGTGATCACGTCCCGATAGTATAGCCTAGTAAACGGACAAGAATGTAGGGCCACTGATGGTAAACTAGCATCCTATACTAAGCATTTAGGATTGCAGGTAAGGTATCAATAAGTGTAGCAACAATGATAGGCTATGCATCGGAATAGGGTAAACGAAAAGAAGTAACATGCTACACTACTCTAATGCAAGCAGTTGAGAGAAGAGTAGGCGATATCTGGTGATCAAGGGGGGGGGGGCTTGCCTAGTTGCTCTGGCAAGGAGGGGTCATCTTCGATGTAGTCGAACACACGGACATCGGCAGCGGTCTCAGAGTCTACCGAAAAGGAGTAACGGAGGGGGAACACAATAAATAACAGAGCAATCAAATGTAACACAAAGCAAGACGAGGCGATACTTTGTGCTAGGGGTGACCTAACATAGGGATAGGCGATACCGGCGAAGGGGGGAAACATCCGGGAAAGTATTCCCGGTGTTTCGCGTTTTTGGGCAGATGAACCGAAGGGGGAAAGTTGCGTGTTTTCTATGCTAGGGATGTGTGGCGGACGAACGGGCTACGTATTCGAATTCGTCTCGTCGTTCTGAGCAACTTTCATGAACAAAGTTTTTCCATCCGAGCTATGGTTTATTTTATATTAATTTTAAAAGATTTAAATCATTTTTAGCATTTATTTAATTACTATAATTCAACATTATCCAGAATAGTGCTTGCTGGCGTCAGGAGTCAACGTTGACCGATGACCTAGTCATCCTGACAAGTGGGTCCCACCTGTCATTAACTGTCTACTAATTTTAGTTAATTAGTTTAATTAACAGATTAATTAGGTTAAGTTAATTAGGTTAATTAATTTAGATAATTAATTAATATTTATTTATTATTATTATTATTATTATTATTATTAATTCTTTTTAATTCTTTTTTTAATCTAACAGGAGTGGGCCCCAACTACAATTTGTTGGAAATATGCCCTAGAGGAAATAATAAAATGGTTATTATTATATTTCCTTGTTCGTGATAATTGTCTATTGTTCATGCTATAATTGTGTTATCCGGAAATCGTAATACATGTGTGAATACATAGACCACAACATGTCCCTAGTGAGCCTCTAGTTGACTAGCTCGTTGATAAATAAATGGTTATGGTTTCCTAACCATGGACATTGGATGTCATTGATAATGGGATCACATCATTAGGAGAATGATGTGATGGACAAGACCCAATCCTAAGCATAGCACAAGATCGTGTAGTTCGTCTACTAAAGCTATTCTATTGTCAAGTATTTTTTCCTTAGACCATGAGATTGTGCAACTCCCGGATACCGTAGGAGTACTTTGGGTGTGCCAAACATCACAATGTAACTGGGTGGCTATAAAGGTACACTGCGGGTATCCCCGAAAGTATCTGTTGGGTTGGCATGAATCGAGACTGGGATTTGTCACTCTGTATGACGGAGAGGTATCTCTGGGCCCACTCGGTAGGACATCATCATAATGAGCTCAGTGTGATCAAGGAGTTGATCACAGGATGATGTGTTATGGAACGAGTAAAGAGACTTGCCGTAACGAGATTGAACAAGGTATCGGTATACCGACGATCGAATCTCGGGCAAGTGCTATACCGGTAGACAAAGGGAATCGTATATGGGATTGATTGAATCCTTGACATCATGGTTCATCAGATGAGATCATTGTGGAGCATGTGGGAGCCAACATGGGTATCCAGATCCCGTTGTTGGCTATTGGCCGGAGAGATGTCTTAGTCATGTCTGCATGCCTCCCGAACCCATAGGGTCTACACACTTAAGGTTCGATGACGCTAGGATTATAGGGAATAGATGTACGTGGTTACCGAATGTTGTTCAGAGTCCCGGATGAGCTCCTAGACGTCATGAGGAGTTCTGGAATGGTCAAGAGGAGTTTTGGAATGAGACGTCATGAGAAGTCCAGTTTCAGTCACCGAAAAGGTTTCGGGGTTTATCGGTATTGTACCAGGGCCACCGAAGGGGTTCCGGGGTCCACCAGGAGGATCCACCTGCCCCAAAGGACCTAATGGCCTCTAGTTGGGCGGGAACCAGCCCCTTAGTGGGCTGGTCCCCGCCCCCCCAAGGGCCCAAAGCGCCTAGGGTTGGAAACCCTAGGGGGTCACTGCCCCCCCCCCCGAGGGGCGGGCGCCCCCCCAGTTGGAATCCCTAAGGGGCCGCTGCCCCCCGAGGGGCCGCCGCCCCCCCTCTAGATGGATCTAGGGGGCCGGCCCCCTCTCCCCTTCCCCCTATAAATAGTTGGGGGTGGGAGGGCAACCGTACCCCTTCTCCTGGCGCAGCCCTACCCCTCTCCCTCCTCGTCTCTCGCAGTGCTTGGCGAAGCCGTGCTGGAGTGCCACGCTCCTCCACCACCACCACGCCGTCATGCTGCTGCTGGACGGAGTCTTCGCCAACCTCTCCCTCTCTCCTTGCTGGATCAAGGTGCGGGAGACGTCACCGGGCTGCACGTGTGTTGAACGCGGAGGCACCGTTGTTCGGTGCTTAGATCAGAATCGGCCGCGATCTGAATCGCTTTGTGTACGACTCCACCGACCGCGTTCTTGCACCGCTTCCGCATTGTGATCTTCAAAGGTATGAAGATGCACTCCCCTCTCGTTGCTAGTAAACTCCATAGATTGATCTTGGTGATGCGTAGAAAAATTAAAATTTCTGCAACGATCCCCAACAGTGGCATCATGAGCTAGGTATATGCGTAGTTTCTATGCATGAGTAGAACACAAGTTGTTGTGGGTGTCGATTTTGTCAATTGACTTGCCGTTACTAGTCTTATCTTGATTCGGCGGCATCGTGGGATGAAGCGGCCCGGACCGACCTTACACGTACACTTACATGAGACAGGTTCCACCGACTGACATGCACTAGTTCCATAAGGTGGCTAGCGGGTGTCTGTCTCTCCCACTTTAGTCGGATTGGATTCGATGAAAAGGGTCCTTATGAAGGGTAAATAGAAATTGGCATATCACGTTGTGGTTTTGGCGTAAGTAAGAAACATTCTTGCTAAGAAACCTATAGCAGCCACGTAAAAATTTGCAACAACAATTGGAGGACGTCTAACTTGTTTTTGCAGCATATGCCATGTGATGTGATATGGCCAAAAGGATGTGATGGATGATATATGTGATGCATGAGATTGATCATGTTCTTGTAATAGGAATCATGACTTGCATGTCGATGATTATGACAACCGGCAGGAGCCATAGGAGTTGTCTTAATTTATTTATGACTTGCGTGTCAACATAAACATCATGTAATTACTTTACTTTATTGCTAAACCGTTAGCCGTAGTAGTAGAAGTAATAGTTGACGAGACAACTCCATGAAGACACGATGATGGAGATCATGATGATGGAGATCATGGTGTCATGCCAGTGACGATGATGATCATGGCGCCCCAAAGATGGAGATCAAAAGGAGCAAAATGATATTGGCCATATCATGTCACTATTTGATTGCATGTGATGTTTATAATGTTTTTACATCTTATTTTCTTAAAATGATGGTAGCATAATTAAGATGATCCCTCATTAAAATATCAAGAATTGTGTTCCCCCTAACTGTGTACCATTGCTAAGGTCCATTGTTTCGAAGCACCACGTGATGATCGGGTGTGATAGGTTCTAACGTTCGCATACAACGGGTGTAAGCCAGATTTACACACGCAATACACTTAGTTGACTTGACGAGCCTAGCATGTACAGACATGGCCTCGGAACACAGAAGACCGAAAGGTCGAACATGAGTCGTATAGAAGATACGATCAACATGAAGATGTTCACCGATGATTACTAGTCCGTCTCATGTGATGATCGGACACGGCCTAGTTGACTCGGATCATGTATCACTTAGATGACTAGAGGGATGTCTATCTGAGTGGGAGTTCAGTAAATAATTTGATTAGATGAACTTAATTATCATGAACATAGTCTAAAATCTTTGCAATATGTCTTGTAGATCAAATGGCCCACGCTAATGTTGCCCTCAACTTCAACGCGTTCCTAGAGAAAACTAAGCTGAAAGACTATGGCAGCAACTACACGGACTGGGTCTATAACCTGAGGGTTATCCTCATAGCTGCCAAGAAAGCATATGTCCTTGATGCACCGCTAGGTGAAGAACTTGTTTTCCCAACAACTCAAGACGTTATGAACGCCTGGCAGTCGCGTACTGATGATTACTCCCTGGTTTAGTGCGGCATGCTTTACAGCTTAGAACCTGGGCTCCAAAAGCGTTTTGAGCAACGTGGAGCATATGAGATGTTCCAAGAGCTGAAAATGGTTTTCCAAGCTCATGCCCGGGTCGAGAGATATGAAGTCTCCGAAAAGTTCTATAGTTGCAAGATGGAGGAGAATAGTTCCGTCAGCGAGCACATACTCAAAATGTCTGGGTTGCACAACCGCTTGTCTCAGCTGGGAGTTAATCTCCCAGATGATACGGTCGTTGACAAAACCCTTCAGTTGCTCCCACCTAGCTACAAGAGCTTTGTGATGAACTTCAATATGCAAGGGATGGAAAAGACCATTCCTAAGGTATATTCAATGTTGAAATCAGCGGAGGTGGAGATCAAAAAGGAACATCAAGTGTTGATGGTGAATAAAACCACTAAGTTCAAGAAAGGCAATGGTAAGAAGAACTTCAAGAAGGACGGCAAGGGAGTTGCCGTGCCCGTTAAGCCAGTTGTCGGGAAGAAGCCAAAGCATGGACCCAAGCCTGAGACTGAGTGCTTTTATTGCAAGGGAAACGGTCACTGGAAGCGGAACTACCCCAAGTACTTAGCAGATAAGAAGGCCGGCAATACCAAAGGTATATGTGATATACATGTTATTGATGTGTACCTAACCAGCGCTCGTACTAGCTCCTGGGTATTTGATACCGGTGCGGTTTCTCATATTTGTAACTCAAAACAGGAGCTGCGGAATAAGCGGAGACTGGCGAAGGACGTGGTGACGATGCGCGTCGGGAATGGTTCCAAGGTCGATGTGATCACCGTCGGCACGCTACCTCTACATTTACCTACGGGATTAGTTTTAAACCTCAATAATTCTTATTTAGTACCATCTTTAAGCATGAACATTGTATCTGGATCTCGTTTAATGCGAGATGGCTACTCATTTAAATCTGACAATAATGGTTGTTCTATTTATATGAGAGGTATGTTTTATGGTCATGCCCCGCTGGTCAATGGTTTATTCTTATTGAATCTCGAATGTGATGTTACACATATTCATAGTGTGAATGCCAAAAGATGTAAGGTTGATAATGATAGTCCCACATACTTGTGGCGTTGCCGCCTTGGTCACATTGGTGTCAAACGCCTGAAGGAACTCCATGCAGATGGACTTTTGGAGTCTCTTTATTATGAATCATTTGACACGTGCGAGCCATGCCTCATGGGCAAAATGACCAAGACTCCATTCTCCGGAACAATGGAACGAGCCACCAACTTATTGGAAATCATACATACTGATGTGTGCGATCCAATGAGAGTTGAGTCTTGCGGTGGCTATCGTTATGTTCTCACCCACACTGATGACTTGAGTAGATATGGGTATGTGTACTTAACGAAACACAAGTCTGAGACCTTTGAAAAGTTCAAGGAATTTCAGAATGAGGTTGAGAATCAACGTGACAGGAAAATAAAGTTCTTATGATCAGATCGTGGGGGAGAATATTTGAGTCACGAATTTGGTACGCACTTAAGGAAATGTGGAATTGTTTCACAACTCACGCCGCCTGGAACACCTCAGCGTAATGGTGTGTCCGAACATCGTAATCGCACTCTATTGGCTATGGTGCGATCTATGATGTCTCTTACCGATCTACCGCTATAATTTTGGGGTTATGCTATAGAGACTGCCGCATTCACTTTAAATAGGGCTCCGTCAAAATCCGTTGAGACGACACCGTATGAATTGTGGTTGGGAAGAAACCTAAGCTGTCGTTTCTAAAAGTTTGGGGATGCGATACTTATGTCAAGAAACTTGAACCTGAAAAGCTCGAACCCAAATCAGAAAAATGCGTCTTCATAGGATACCCTAAGGAAACTATTGGGTATACCTTCTATCTCAGATTCGAAGGCAAGATCTTCGTTGCCAAGAATGGATCCTTTCTAGAGAAAGAGTTTCTCTCGAAAGAAGTAAGTGGGAGGAAAGTAGAACTTGATGAAGTATTGCCTCTTGAATCGGAAAGTAGCGTAGCTCAAGAAAATGTTTCTGTGGTGCCTGCACCAACTAGAGAGGAAGTTAATGATGATGATCAAGGAACTTCGGATCAAGTTACTACAGAACTTCGTAGGTCCACAAGGACATGTTCCACACCAGAATGGTATGGCAACCCTGTCCTAGAAATAATGTTGTTAGACAACGGTGAACCTTCGAACTATGAAGAAGCGATGGCGGGCCCAGATTCCAACAAATGGCTTGAAGCCATGAAATCCGAGATAGGATCCATGTATTAAAACAAAGTATGGACTTTGACGGACTTGCCCGATGATCGGTGAGCCAAAGAAAATAAATGGATTTTTAAGAAGAAGACGGACGTGGATGGCAGTGTGGCCATCTATAAAGCTCGGTTTCTCGCTAAGGGTTACTGACATGTTCAAGGGGTTGACTATGATGAGACCTTCTCACCTGTAGCGAAGCTGAAGTCCGTTCGAATCATGTTAGCAATTGCCACATTCTATGATTATGAGATATGGCAAATGGACGTCAAAACGACATTCCTTAATGGTTTCCTTAAGGAAGAATTGTATATGATGCAGCCGAAAGGTTTTGTCGATCCTAAGAATGCTGACAAGGTATGCAAGCTCCAACGCTCAATCTATGGGTTGGTGCAAGCATCTCGGAGTTGGAACATTCATTTTGATGAGATGATCAAAGCGTTTGGGTTTACACAGATTTATGGAGAAGCTTGTGTTTACAAGAAAGTGAGTGGGAGCTATGTAGCATTTCTCATATTATATGTGGATGACATACTATTGATGGGAAATGATATAGAACTCTTGGAAAGCATAAAGGCCTACTTGAATAAGTGTTTTTCAATGAAGGACCTTGGAGAAGCTGCTTACATATTAGTTATCAAGATCTATAGAGATAGATCGAGACGCCTCATTGGTCTTTCACAAAGCACGTACCTTGACAAGATATTGAAGAAGTTCAATATGGATCAGTCCAAGAAGGGGTTCTTGCCTGTATTGCAAGGTGTGAGATTGAGAACGGCTCAATGCCCGACCACGACAGAAGATAGAGAAAAGATGAGTGTCATCCCCTATTCCTCGGCCATAGGGTCTATTATGTATGCCATGCTATGTTCCAGACATGATGTAAACCTTGTCGTAAGTTTGGTAGGAAGGTACTGATGTCTACTACACAACCTTCTTCTTGTAGACATTGTTGGGCCTCCAAGTGCAGAGGTTTGTAGGACAGTAGCAAATTTCCCTCAAGTGGATAACCTAAGGTTTATCAATCCGTAGGAGGGGTAGGATGAAGATGTTCTCTCTCAAGCAACCCTGCAACCAAATAACAAAGAGTCTCTTGTGTCCCCAACACACCCAATACAATGGTAAATTGTATTGGTGCACTAGTTCGGCGAAGAGATGGTGATACATGTGGTATATGGATGGTAGATAAAGGTTTTTGTAATCTGAAAATATAAAAACAGCAAGGTAAGTAATGATAAAAGTGAGCACAAGCGGTATTGCAATGTGTTGAAACAAGGCCTAGGTGGGCTGGTGCCCCCCCCCAAGGGCCCAAGGTGCATAGGGTTGGAATCCCTAGGGGAACGCTGCCCCCCCCCCTAGTTGGAAACCCTAAGGGGGGCGCTGCCCCCCCCCCTCGGGAGCCCCCCCTGTAGATGGATCTAGGGGTCGGCCACCTCTCCCCTTCCCCCCTATAAATAATGGGGGGGTGGGAGGGCAACCGTACCCCTTCTCCTGGCGTAGCCCTACCCCTCTCCCTCCTCGTCTCTCGTAGTGCTTGGCGAAGCCCTGCTGGAGTGCCATGCTCCTCCACCACCACCACGCCGTCGTGCTGCTGCTGGACGAAGTCTTCCCCAACCTCTCCCTCTCTTCTTCCTAGATCAAGGCGCGGGAGACGTCACCGGGCTACACGTGTGTTGAACATGGAGGCACCGTTGTTCAGTGCTTAGATCGGAATCGGCCGCGATCTGAATCGCTTTGTGTATGACTCCACCGACCGCGTTCTTGCAACACCTCCGCATCGCGATCTTCAAAGGTATGAAGATGCACTCCCCTCTCTTTGCTAGTAAACTCCATAGATTGATCTTGGTGATGCGTAGAAAATTTTAATTTCTGCAACGATCCCCAACAGTGGCATCATGAGCTAGCCTATGCGTAGTTTCTATGCATGAGTAGAACACAAGTTGTTGTGGGCGTCGATTTTGTCAATTTACTTACCATTACTAGTCTTATCTTGATTCGGCGGCATCGTGGGATGAAGCGGCCCGGACCAACCTTACACGTACACTTACATGAGACAGGTTCCACTGACTGACATGCACTAGTTGCATAACGTGGCTAGCGGGTGTCTGTCTCTCCCACTTTTGTCGGATTGGATTCGATGAAAAGGGTCCTTATGAAGGGTAAATAGAAATTGGCATATCACGTTGTGGTTTTGGCGTAGGTAAGAAACGTTCTTGCTAAGAAACCTATAGTAGCCACGTAAAAATTTGCAACAACAATTAGAGGACGTCTAACTTGTTTTTGCAGCATATGCTGTGTGATGTGATATGGCCAAAAGGATGTGATGAATGATATATGTGATGCATGAGATTGATCATGTTCTTGTAATAGGAATCACGACTTGCATGTCGATGAGTATGACAACCGGCAGGAGCCATAGGAGTTGTCTTAATTTATTTATGACTTGCATGTCAACATAAACGTCATGTAATTACTTTACTTTATTGCTAAATCGTTAGCCATAGTAGTAGAAGTAATAGTTGACGAGACAACTTCATGAAGACACGATGATGGAGATCATGATGATCGAGATCATGGTGTCATGCCGGTGATGATGATGATCATGGCGCCCCGAAGATGGAGATCAAAAGGAGCAAAATGATATTGGCCATATCCTGTCACTATTTGATTGCATGTGATTTTTATCATGTTTTTACATCTTATTTTCTTAGAACGACGGTAGCATAAATAAGATGATCCCTCATTAAAATATCAAGAATTGTGTTCCCCCTAACTGTGCACCATTGCTAAGGTCCGTTGTTCCGAAGCACCACATGATGATCGGGTGTGATAGGTTCTTATGTTCGCATACAACGGGTGTAAGCCAGATTTACACACGCAATACACTTAGGTTGACTTGACGAGCCTAGCATGTACAGACATGGCCTCGGAACATAGAAGACCGAAAGGTCGAACATGAGTCGTATAGAAGATACGATCAACATGAAGATGTTCACCGATGATGACTAGTCCGTCTCATGTGATGATCGGACACGGCCTAGTTGACTCGGATCATGTATCACTTAGATGACTAGAGGGATGTCTATCTGAGTGGGAGTTCAATAAATAATTTGATTAGATGAACTTAATTATCATGAACATAGTCTAAAATCTTCGCAATATGTCTTGTAGATCAAATGGCCCACGCTAATGTTGCCCTCAACTTCAACGCGTTCCTAGAGAAAACCAAGCTGAAAGACGATGGCAGCAACTACACGGACTGGGTCCGTAACCTGAGGATTATCCTCATAGCTGCCAAGAAAGCATATGTCTTTGATGCACCGCTAGGTGAAGCACTTGTTTTCCCAGCAACTCAAGACGTTATGAATGCCTGGTAGTCGCGTAGTGATGCTTACTCCCTGGTTCAGTGCGGCTTGCTTTACAGCTTAGAACCGGGGCTCCAAAAGCGTTTTGAGCAACACGGAGCATATGAGATGTTCCAAGAGCTGAAAATGGTTTTCCAAGGTCATGGCCGGGTCGAGGGATATGAAGTCTCCGACAAGTTCTATAGTTGTAAGATGGAGGAGAATAGTTCCGTCAGCGAGCACATACTCAAAATGTCTGGGTTGCACAACCGCTTGTCTCAGTTGGGAGTTAATCTCCCGGATGATGCGGTCGTTGACAAAACACTTCAGTCGCTCCCACCTAGCTACAAGAGCTTTGTGATGAACTTCAATATGCAAGGGATGGAAAAGACCATTCTTGAGGTATATTCAATGCCGAAATCAGGGGAGGTGGAGATCAAAAAGGAACATCAAGTGTTGATGGTGAATAAAACCACTAAGTTCAAGAAAGGCAAGGGTAAGAAGAACTTCAAGAAGGACAGCAAGGGAGTTGCCGTGCCCGGTAAGCCAGTTATCGGGAAGAAGCCAAAGCATGGACCCAAGCCTGAGACTGAGTGCTTTTATTGCAAGGGAAACGGTCACTAGAAGCGGAACTACCCCAAGTACTTAGCGGATAAGAAGGCCGGCAATACCAAAGGTATATGTGATATACATGTTACTGATGTGTACCAAACCAGCGCTCGTAGTAGCTCCCGGGTATTTGATACCGGTGCGGTTGCTCATATCTGTAACTCAAAACAGGAGCTGCGGAATAAGCGGAGACTCGCGAAGGACGTGGTGACGATGTGCGTCGGGAATGGTTCCAAGGTCGATGTGATCGCCGTCGGCACGCTACCTCTACATTTACCTACCGGATTAGTTTTAAACCTCAATAATTGTTATTTAGTACCAGCTTTAAGCATGAACATTGTATCTGGATCTCGTTTAATGCGAGATGGCTACTCATTTAAATCTGAGAATAATGGTTGTTCTATTTATATGAGAGGTATGTTTTATGGTCATGCCCTGCTGGTCAATGGTTTATTCTTATTGAATCTCGAACGTGATGTTACACATATTCATAGTGTGAATGCCAAAAGATGTAAGGTTGATAATGATAGTCCCACATACTTGTGGCACTGCCGCCTTGGTCACATTGGTGTCAAACGCCTGAAGAAACTCCATGCAGATGGACTTTTGGAGTCTCTTGATTATGAATCATTTGACACGTGCGAGCCATGCCACATGGGCAAAATGACCAAGACTCCTTTCTCTGGAACAGTGGAGCGAGCAACCAACTTATTGGAAATCATACATACTAATGTGTGCGATCCAATGAGCGTTGAGGCTTGCGGTGGCTATCATTATGTTCTCACCCTCACTGATGACTTGAGTAGATATGGGTATGTCTAGTTAATGGAACGCAAGTCTGAGACCTTTGAAAAGTTCAAGGAATTTCATAATGAGGTTGAGAATCAACATGACAGGAAAATAAAGTTCTTATGATCATATCGTGGGGGAGAATATTTGAGTCACGAATTTGGTACGCACTTAAGGAAATGTGGAATTGTTTCACAACTCACACCGCCTGGAACATCTCAGCGTAATGGTGTGTCCGAACGTCGTAATTGCACTCTATTGGATATGGTGTGATCTATGATGTCTCTTACCGATCTGCTGCTATCATTTTGGGGTTATGCTATAGAGACTGCCGCATTCACTTTAAATAGGGCTCCGTCAAAATCCGCTGAAACGACACCGTATGAATTGTGGTTTGGGAAGAAACCTAAGCTGTCGTTTCTGAAAGTTTGTGGATGCGATGCTTATATCAAGCATCTTGAACCTGAAAAGCTCGAACCCAAATCAGAAAAATGCGTCTTCATAGGATACCCTAAGGAAACTATTGGGTATACCTTCTATCTCAGATCCGAAGGCAAGATCTTTGTTGCCAAGAATGGATCCTTTGTAGAGAAAGATTTCTCTCAAAAGAAGTAAGTGGGAGGAAAGTAGAACTTGATGAAGCATTGCCTCTTGAACCGGAAAGTAGCGCAGCTCAAGAAAATGTTTCTGTGGTGCCTGCACCAACTAGAGAGGAAGTTAATGATGATGATCAAGGAACTTCGGATCAAGTTACTACTGAACTCCATAGGTCCACAAGGACACGTTCCACACCAGAATGGTATGGTAACCCTGTCCTAGAAATAATGTTGTTAGACAACGGTGAACCTTTGAACTATGAAGAAGCGATGGCGGGCCTAGATTCCAACAAATGGCTTGAAAATAAATGGATCTTTAAGTCGGGCCCATTTGGAAATCATACATACTGATGTGTATGATCCAATGAGCGTTGAGGCTTGCGGTCGCTATCGTTATGTTCTCACCCTCACTGATGACTTGAGTAGATATGGGTATGTGTACTTAATGAAACACAAGTCTGAGACCTTTGAAAAGTTCAAGGAATTTCATAATGAGGTTGAGAATCAACATGACAGGAAAATAAAGTTCTTATGATCATATCGTGGGGGAGAATATTTGAGTCACGAATTTGGTACGCACTTAAGGAAATGTGGAATTGTTTCACAACTCACACCGCCTGGAACATCTCAGCGTAATGGTGTGTCCGAACGTCGTAATTGCACTCTATTGGATATGGTGTGATCTATGATGTCTCTTACCGATCTGCTGCTATCATTTTGGGGTTATGCTATAGAGACTGCCGCATTCACTTTAAATAGGGCTCCGTCAAAATCCGCTGAAACGACACCGTATGAATTGTGGTTTGGGAAGAAACCTAAGCTGTCGTTTCTGAAAGTTTGTGGATGCGATGCTTATATCAAGCATCTTGAACCTGAAAAGCTCGAACCCAAATCAGAAAAATGCGTCTTCATAGGATACCCTAAGGAAACTATTGGGTATACCTTCTATCTCAGATCCGAAGGCAAGATCTTTGTTGCCAAGAATGGATCCTTTGTAGAGAAAGATTTCTCTCAAAAGAAGTAAGTGGGAGGAAAGTAGAACTTGATGAAGCATTGCCTCTTGAACCGGAAAGTAGCGCAGCTCAAGAAAATGTTTCTGTGGTGCCTGCACCAACTAGAGAGGAAGTTAATGATGATGATCAAGGAACTTCGGATCAAGTTACTACTGAACTCCATAGGTCCACAAGGACACGTTCCACACCAGAATGGTATGGTAACCCTGTCCTAGAAATAATGTTGTTAGACAACGGTGAACCTTTGAACTATGAAGAAGCGATGGCGGGCCTAGATTCCAACAAATGGCTTGAAAATAAATGGATCTTTAAGTCGGGCCCATTTGGAAATCATACATACTGATGTGTATGATCCAATGAGCGTTGAGGCTTGCGGTCGCTATCGTTATGTTCTCACCCTCACTGATGACTTGAGTAGATATGGGTATGTGTACTTAATGAAACACAAGTCTGAGACCTTTGAAAAGTTCAAGGAATTTCAGGATGAGGTTGAGAATCAACGTGATAGGAAAATAAAGTTCTTATGATCAGATCGTGGGGGAGAATATTTGAGTCACGAATTTGGTACACACTTAAGGAAATCTGGAATTGTTTCACAACTCATGCCGCCTGGAACACCTCAGCGTAATGGTGTGTCCGAACGTCATAATCGCACTCTATTGGATATGGTGCGATCTATGATGTCTCTTACCGATCTACCGCTATCATTTTGGGGTTATGCTATAGAGACTGCCGCATTCACTTTAAATAGGGCTCCGTCAAAATCCGTTGAGATGACACCATATGAATTGTGGTTTGGGAAGAAACCTAAGCTGTCATTTCTGAAAGTTTGGGGATGCGATGCTTATGTCAAGAAAATTGAACCGAAAAAGCTCGAACCCAAATCAGAAAAATGCGTCTTCATAGGATACCCTAAGGAAACTATTGGGTATACCTTCTATCTCAGATTCGAAGGCAAGATCTTTGTTGCCAAGAATGGATCCTTTCTAGATAAAGAGTTTCTCTCGAAAGAAGTAAGTGGGAGGAAAGTAGAACTTGATGAAGTATTGCCTCTTTAACCGGAAAGTAGTGCGGCTCAAGAAAATGTTTCTGTGGTGCCTGCACCAACTAGAGAAGAAGTTAATGATGACGATCAAGGAACTTCGGATCAAGTTACTACTGAACTTCGTAGGTCCACAAGGACACGTTCCACACCAGAATGGTATGGCAACCCTATCCTAGAAATAATGTTGTTAGACAACAGTGAACCTTCGAACTATGAAGAAACGATGGCGGGCCCAGATTCCAACAAATGGCTTGAAGCCATGAAATCCGAGATAGGATCCATGTATGAAAACAAAGTATGGACTTTGACGGACTTGCCCGATGATCGGTGAGCCAAAGAAAATAAATGGATCTTTAAGAAGAAGACGGACATGGATGGCAATGTGGCCATCTATAAAGCTCGGCTTCTCGCTAAGGGTTACCGACAAGTTCAAGGGTTTGACTACGATGAGATCTTCTCACCTGTAGCGAAGCTGAAGTCCGTCCGAATCATGTTAGAAATTGCCACATTCTATGATTATGAGGTATGGCAAATGGACGTTAAAATGACATTCCTTAATGGTTTCCTTAAGGAAGAATTGTATATGATGCAGCCGGAAGGTTTTGTCGATCCTAAGAATGCTGACAAGGTATGCAAGCTCTAACGCTCGATCTATGGGTTGGTGCAAGCATCTCGGAGTTGGAACATTCGTTTTGATGAGATGATCAAAGCGTCTGGGTTTACGCAGATTTATGGAGAAGCCTGTGTTTACAAGAAAGTGAGTGGGAGCTCTGTAGCATTTCTCATATTATATGTGGATAACATACTATTGATGGGAAATGATATAGAACTCTTGGAAAGCATAAAGGCCTACTTGAATAAGTGTTTTTCAATGAAGGACCTTCGAGAAGCTGCTTACATATTAGGCATCAAGATCTATAGAGATAGATCGAGACGCCTCATTGGTCTTTCACAAAGCACGTACCTTGACAAGATATTGAAGAAGTTTAATATGGATCAGTCCAAGAAGGGGTTCTTGCCTGTATTGTAAGGTGTGAGATTGAGCACGGCTCAATGCCCGACCACGGCAGAAGATAGAGAAAAGATGAGTGTCATCCCCTATGCATCGGCCATAGGGTCTATTATGTATGCCATGTTGTGTACCAGACATGATGTAAACCTTGTCGTAAGTTTGGTAGGAAGGTACTGATGTCTACTACACAACCTTCTTCTTGTAGATGTTGTTGGGCCTCCAAGTGCAGGGGTTTGTAGGACAGTAGCAAATTTCCCTCAAGTGGATGACCTAAGGTTTATCAATCCATAGGAGGCGTAGGATGAAGATGGTCTCTCTCAAGCAACCCTGCAACCAAATAACAAATAGTCTCTTGTGTCCCCAACACACCCAATACAATGATAAATTATATTGGCGCACTAGTTCGGCGAAGAGATGGTGATACAAGTGGTATATGGATGGTAGATAAAGGTTTATGTAATCTGAAAATATAAAAACAGCAAGGTAAGTAATGATAAAAGTGAGCACAAACGGTATTGCAATGTGTTGAAACAAGGCCTAGGGTTCATACTTTCACTAGTGCAAGTTCTCTCAACAATAATAACATAATTGGATCATATAACTATCCCTCAACATGCAACAAAGAGTCACTCCAAAGTCACTAATAGCGGAGAACAAACTAAGAGATTATGGTAGGGTATGAAACCACCTCAAAGTTATCCTTTCTGATCTATCTATTCAAGAGTCCGTAGTAAAATAACATGAAGCTATTCTTGCCATTCAATCTATCATAGAGTTCGTACTAGAATAACACCTCAAGACACAAATCAACCAAAACCCTAATGTCACCTAGATACTCCATTGTCACCTCAAGTATCCGTGGGTATGATTATACGATATGCATCACACAATCTCAGATTCATCTATTCAACCAACACATAGAACCTCAAAGAGTTCCCCAAAGTTTCTACCGGAGAGTCAAGATGAAAACGTGTGCCAACCCCTATGCATAGATTCCAAGGTCACGGAACCCACAAGTTGATCACCAAAACATACATCAAGTGGTCTCAAATCCTTAAAGAGTCAATTCGATGAGATAACTTCAATGGGAAAACTCAATCCATTACAAGAGAGTAGAGGGGGAGAAACATCATAAGGTCCAACTATAATAGCAAAGCTCGCGATACAACAAGATCATATCACCTCAAGAACACGAGAGAGAGAGAGAGATCAAACACATAGCTACTGGTACATACCCTCAGCCCCGAGGGATACCTACTCCCTCCTCATCATGGAGAGCACTGGGATGATGAAGATGGCCACTGGAGAGGGATTCCCCCTCCGGCAGGGTGCCGGAATGGGTCTAGATTGGTTTTAGTGGCTACAGAGGCTTCTGGCAGCGGAACTCCCGATCTATTGTGCTCCCCAAAAAATTTAGGGTATATGGGTATATATGGGAGGAAGAAGTACGTCGGTGGACTTACGGGATGTCCACGAGGCAGGGGGCATGCCCCCCACCCTCGTTGGCAGCCCGAGACTCTCCTGGTTCAACTTCGATACTCCGTGGGCTTCTTCTGGTCCAAAAATAAGTTCCGTGAAGTTTCAGGTCAATTGGACTCCGTTTGATTTTCCTTTTCTGCGATACTCTAAAACAAGGAAAAAAACAGAAACTGGCACTAGGCTCTAGGTTAATAGGTTAGTCCCAAAAATAATATAAAAGTGTATAATAAAGCCCATAAACATCCAAAACAGATAATATAATAGCATGGAACAATCAAAAATTATAGATACGTTGGAGACGTATCAGCATCCCCAAGCTTAATTCCTGCTCATCCTCAAGTAGGTAAATGATAAAAATAGAATTTTTGATGTGGAATGCTACCTAACATATTTCTCTAAGTAATTCTTCTTTATTGTGGCAAGAATATTCAGATCCATAAGATTCAAGACAAAAGTTTAATATTGACATAAAAATAATAATACTTCAAGCATACTAACCAAGTAATCATGTCTTCTCAAAATAACATGACCAAAGAAAGCTATCCCTACAAAATCATATAGTCTTTATGCTCTATCTTCACCACACAAAATATTTAAATCATGCACAACCCCAATGACAAGCCAAGCAATTGTTTCATACTTTTGATGTTCTCAAACTTTTTCAATCTTCACGCAATACATGAGTGTGAGCCATGGACATAGCACTATAAGTGGAATAGAATGGTGGTTGTGGAGAAGACAAAAAGGAGAAGATAGTCTCACATCAACTAGGCGTATCAACGGGCTATGGAGATGCTCATCAATAGATATCAATGTGAGTGAGTAGGGATTTCCATGCAATGGATGCACTAGAGCTATAAGTGTATGAAAGCTCAAAAAGAAACTAAGTGGGTGTGAATCCAACTTGCTTGCTCATGAAGACCTAGGGCACTTGAGGAGTCCCATTGTTGGAATATACAAGCCAAGTTCTATAATGAAAATTTCCCACTAGTATATGAAAGTGACAAAACAAGAGATTCTCTATCATGAAGATCATGGTGCTACTTTGAAGCACAAGTGTGGTAAAAGGATAGTAGCATTGTCCCCCTTTTTTTTATTTGGCCTTTCCTTTTTTTGGCCTTTCTTTTTTTTCTTTTTTTTGGCCTTCCATTTTTTTGGGACAATGCTCTATTAATGATGATCATCACACTTCTATTTATTTACAACTCGATGATTACAACTCGATACTAGAACAAAGTATGACTCTATATGAATGCCTCCGGCGGTGTGCCGGGATGTGCAATGACTCATGAGTGACATGTATGAAAGAATTATGAATGGTGTCTTTGCCACAAATACGATGTCAACTACATGATCATGCAAAGCAATATGACAATGATGGAGCGTGTCATAATAAATGGAACGATGGTAAGTTGCATGGCAATATATCTCGGAATGTCTATAGAAATGCCATGATAGGTACATATGGTGGATGTTTTGATGAAAGTATATGGTGGGTTTATGATACCGGTGAAAGGTGCGCGGTATTAGAGAGGCTAGCAATGGTGGAAGGGTGAGAGTGCGTATAATCCATGGACTCAACATTAGTCATAAAGAACTCACATACTTATTGCAACAATCTACTAGTTATCGAAGCATAGTACTATGCGCATGCTCCTAGGGGGATAGATTGGCAGGAAAAGACCATCGCTCGTCCCCGACCACCACTCATAAGGAGGACAATCAATAAATACATCATGCTCCGACTTCTTAACATAACGGTTCACCATACGTGCATGCTACGGGAATCACAAACTTCAACACAAGCATTTCTCAAATTCACAACTACTCAACTAGCACGACTCAAATATCACCATCTCCATATCTCAAAACAATTATCAAGTATCAAACTTCTCTTAGTATTCAATGCACTCTATATGAAAATTTTATTATATCCCTCTTGGATACCCATCATATTAGGACTAAATTCAAAACCAAAGAAAATTACCATGCTCTTTAGAGACTCTCAAAATGATATAAGTGAATCATGGGAGTTCATCTATTTCTTCAAAATAAAACCACCGCCGTGCTCTAAAAAGATATAAATGAAGCACTAGAGCAACAACAAACTACTCCGAAAGATATAAGTGAAGATCAATGAGAAGTCGAATAATTATGCAACTATATGAAGACTCTCTAACATTAAAGAATTTCAGATCTTGGTATTTTATTCAAACAGCAAGCGAATCCTAACAAAATAAATTGACGCTCCAAGCAAAACATATATCATGTGGTAAATAAAAATATAGCTCCAAGTAAAGTTACCGATGGAGACAAAAGAGGGGATGCCTTCCGGGGCATACCCAAGCTTAGGCTTTTGGTTGTCCTTGAATGTTACCTTGGGGTGCCTTGGGCATCCCCAAGCTTAGGCTCTTGCCACTCCTTATTCCGTAGTCCATCAAATCTTTACCCAAAACTTGAAAACTTCACAACACAAAACTTAACAGAAAACTCATAAGCTCCGTTAGCGAAAGAAAACAAAACACCACTTCAAGATACTGTAATGAACTCATTCTTTATTTATATTGGTGTTAAACCTACTGTATTCCAACTTCTCTGTGGTTTATAAACTCTTTTACTAGCCATAGATTCATTAAAATAAGCAAACAACACACGAAAAAACAGAATCTGTCAAAAACAGAACGGTCTGTAGTAATCTGTAACTAACGCAAACTTCTGGAACCCCGAAAATTCTAAAATAAATTCCTGGACGTGAAGAATTTATCTATTAATCATCTGCAAAAATAATTAACTAAATATCACTCTCCAAATAAAATGGCAGCAATTCTCGTGAGCGCTAAAGTTTCTGTTTTTTTACAGCAAGATCAACAAGACTTTCCCCAAGTCTTCCCAACGGTTCTACTTGGCACAAACACTAGTTAAAACATAAAAACTCAATCATACCAGAGGCTTGATAAATTATTTATTTCTAAACAGGATCAAAAAGTAAAGAACAAGAATAAGGTTGGGTTGCCTCCCAACAAGCGCTATCGTTTAACGCCCCTAGCTAGGCATGATGATTTCAATGATGCTCACATAAAGGATAAGAATTGAAACATAAAGAGAGCATCATGAAGAGTATGACTAGAACATTTAAGTCTAACCCACTTCCTATGAATAGGGATTTTGTGAGCAAACAACTTCTGGGAACAATAATCAACTAGCATAGGAAGGCAAAACAAGCATAACTTCAAAACTTTAAGCACATAGAGAGGAAACTTGATATTATTGCAATTCCTACAAGCATATATTCCTCCCTCGTAATAATTTTCAGTAGCATCATGAATGAATTCAACAATATGACCAGCACCTAAAGCATTCTTTTCATGATCTACAAGCATAGAAATTTTATTACTCTCCACACAAGCAAAATTCTTCTCATGAATAATAGTGGGAGCAAACTTAAAAAAATAATTATCATGTGAGGCATAATCCAATTGAAAACTAAAATCACGATGACAAGTTTCATGGATATCATTATTCATTATAGCATACAACTCATCACAATAATCATCATAGATAGCAACTTTGTTCTCATAATCAATTGGAACCTCTTCCGAAATGGTGGATTCATCACTAAATAAAGTCATGACCTCTCCAAATCCACTTTCATAATTATAATCATCATAAATAGGAGGCATGCTATCATCATAATAAATTTGCTCATCAAAACTTGGGGGACAAAAAATATCATATTCATCAAACATAGCATCCCCAAGCTTGTGGCTTTGCATATCATTAGCATCATGGATATTCAAGGAATTCATACTAACAACATTGCAATCATGCTCATCATTCAAAGATTTAGTGCCAAACATTTTAATGCATTCTTATTCTAACACTTTGGCACAATTTTCCTTTCCATCATACTCACGAAAGATATTAAAAAGATGAAGCGTATGAGGCAAACTCAATTCCATATTTTTTTAGTTTTCTTTTATAAACTAAACTAGTGCTAAAACAAGAAACAAAAAGATTCGATTGCAAGATCTAAAGATATACCTTCAAGCGCTAACCTCCCCGGCAACGGCGCCAGAAAAGAGCTTGATTTCTACTACACAACCTTCTTCTTGTAGACGTTGTTGGGCCTCCAAGTGCAGAGGTTTGTAGGACAGTAGCAAATTTCCCTCAAGTGGATAACCTAAGGTTTATCAATCCGTCGGAGGAGTAGGATGAAGATGGTCTCTCTCAAGCAACCCTGCAACCAAATAACAAAGAGTCTCTTGTGTCCCCAACACACCCAATACAATGGTAAATTGTATAGGTGCACTAGTTCGGCGAAGAGATGGTGATACAAGTGGTATATGGATGGTAGATAAAGGTTTTTGTAATCTGAAAATATAAAAACAGCAAGGTAAGTAATGATAAAAGTGAGCACAAACGGTATTGCAATGTGTTGAAACAAGGCCTAGGGTTCATACTTTCACTAGTGCAAGTTCTCTCAACAATAATACCATAATTGGATCATATAACTATCCCTCAACATGCAACAAAGAGTCACTCCAAAGTCACTAATAGTGGAGAACAAACGAAGAGATTATGGTAGGGTACGAAACCACCTCAAAGTTATCCTTTCTGATCTATCTATTCAAGAGTCTGTAGTAAAATAACATGAATCTATTCTTTCCGTCCAATCTATCATAGAGTTCGTACTAGAATAACACCTTAAGACACAAATCAACCAAAACCCTAATGTCACCTAGATACTCCATTGTCACCTCAAGTATCTGTGGGTATGATTATACGATATGCATCACACAATCTCGGATTCATCTATTCAACCAACCCATAGAACCTCAAAGAGTGCCCCAAAGTTCCTACCAGAGAGTCAAGACGAAAATGTGTGCCAACCCCTATGCATAGATTCCCAAGGTCATGGAACCCGCAAGTTGATCACCAAAACATACATCAAGTGGTCTCAAATCCTTAAAGACTCAATCCGATAAGATAACTTCAAAGGGAAAACTCAATCCATTACAAGAGAGTAGAGGGGGAGAAACATCATAAGATCAAACTATAATAGCAAAGCTCGCGATACATCAAGATCGTATCACCTCAAGAACACGAGAGAGAGAGAGACAGAGAGAGATCGAACACATAGCTACTGGTACATACCCTCAGCCCCGAGGGAGAACTACTCCCTCCTCGTCATGGAGAGCACCGAGATGATGAAGATGGCCACCGGAGAGGGATTCCCCCTCTGGCAGGGTGCCGGAACGGTTCTAGATTGGTTTTCGGTGGCTACGGAGGCTTCTGGCAGCGGAACTCCCAATCTATTGTGCTCCCCGAAGTTTTTAGGGTATATGGGTATATATGGGAGGAAGAAGTACGTCGGTGGACCTCCGGGATGTCCACGAGGCAGGGGGCGCGCCCAGGGGGAGGGCGCGCCCCCACCCTCGTGGGCAGCCCAGGACTCTCCTGGTCTAACTCCGATACTCCGTGGGCTTCTTCTGGTCCAAAAATAAGTTCCGTGAAATTTCAGGTCAATTGGACTCCATTTGATTTTCCTTTTCTGTGATACTCTAAAACAGAAACTAGCACTGGGCTCTAGGTTAATAGGTTAGTCCCAAAAATAATATAGAAGTGTACAATAAAGCCCATAAACATCCAAAACAAATAATATAATAGCATGGAACAATCAAAAATTATAGATACGTTGGAGACGTATCAGGTACCAAAGTAATCCCGGCATGGAACACTGGACAACGGTCAAGAATATCCTGAAGTACCTGAAAAGGACTAAGGATATGTTTCTTGTTTATGGAGGTGACGAAGAGCTCATCGTAAAGGGTTACGTCGATGCTAGTTTCGACACAGATCTGGATGACTCCAAGTCACAAACCGGATACGTGTATATTTTGAATGGTGGGGCAGTCAGCTGGTGCAGTTGCAAGCAAAGCGTCGTGGCGGGATCTACATGTGAAGCGGAGTACATGGCAGCCTCGGAGGCAGACATGAAGCAATCTGGATGAAGGAGTTCATTACCGACCTAGGAGTTATTCCCAATGCGTCGGGCCAGTTGACTCTCTTCTGTGACAACACTGGAGCTATTGCCCTTGCCAAGGAGCCCGGGTTTCACAAGAAGACCAGGCATATCAAGCGTCGCTTCAACTCCATTCGTGAAAATGTTCAAGATGGAGACATAGATATTTGTAAAGTGCATATGGACCTGAATGTCGCAGATCCGTTGACTAAACCTCTTCCACGAGCAAAACATGATCAACACCAAAACTCTATGGGTGTTTGATTCATCACAATGTAACTAGGTTATTGACTCTAGTGCAAGTGGGAGACTATTGGAAATATGCCCTAGAGGCAATAATAAAATGGTTATTATTGTATTTCCTTGTTCATGATAATTGTCATTGTTCATGCTATAATTGTGTTATCCGGAAATCGTAATACATGTGTGAATACATAGACCACAACATGTCCCTAGTGAGCCTCTAGTTGACTAGCTCATTGATCAATAGATGGTTATGGTTTCCTAACCATGGACATTGGATGTCATTGATAATGGTATCACATCATTAGGAGAATGATGTGATGGACAAGACCCAATCCTAAGCATAGCACAAGATCGTGTAGTTCGTCTGCTAAAGCTTTTCTAATGTCAAGTATCCTTTTCCTTAGACCATGAGATTTTTCAACTCCCGGATATCGTAGGAGTACTTTGGGTGTGCCAAACGTCACAACGTAACTGGGTGGCTATAAAGGTACACTGTGGGTATCCCCGAAAGTATCTGTTGGGTTGGCATGAATCAAGACTGGGATTTGTCACTCTGTATGACGAAGAGGTATCTGTGGGCCCACTCGGTAGGACATCATCATAATGAGCTCAGTGTGATCAAGGAGTTGATCACAGGATGATGTGTTACGGAATGAGTAAAGAGACTTGCCATAACGAGATTGAACAAGGTATGGGTATACCGACGATCGAATCTCGGGCAAGTGCTATACTGGTAGACAAAGGGAATCGTATACGGGATTGATTGAATCCTTGATATCATGGTTCATCGGATGAGATCATCATGGAGCATGTGGGAGCCAACATGGGTATCCAGATCCCGCTGTTGGATATTGGCCGGAGAGAAGTCTCGGTCTACACACTTAAGGTTCGATGACGCTAGGGTTATAGGGAATAGATGTACGTGGTTACCGAATGTTGTTCGGAGTCCCGGATGAGATCCCGAACGTCACGAGGAGTTTCGGAATGGTCCGGAGGTAAAGATTTATATATGGGAAGTCCAGTTTCAGTCACCAAAAAGGTTTCGGAGTTTATCGGTATTGTACCGGGACCACCGAAGGGGTTCCTGGGGTCCACCGGGAGGATCCACCTGCCCCGAAGGACCTAATGGGCTGTAGTTAGGTTGGAACCAGCCCCTTAGTGGGTTGGTGCGCCCCCCCCCCAAGGGCCCAAGGCGCCTAGGGTTGGAATCCCTAGGGGGCCGCTGCCCCCCCCCCCTAGTTGGAAACCCTAAGGGGGGCGCTGCCCCCCCCCCCCCCCCGAGCCCCCCCCCTCTAGATGGATCTAGGGGTCGGCCTCCTCTCCCCTTCCCCCTATAAATAATGGGGGGTGGGAGGGCAACCGTACCCCTTCTCCTGGCGCAGCCCTACCCCTCTCCCTCCTCTTCTCTCGCAGTGCTTGCCGAAGCCCTGCTGGAGTGCCACGCTCCTTCACCACCACCACGCCGTCGTGCTGCTGCTGGATGGAGTCTTCCCCAACCTCTCCCTCTCTCCTTGCTGGATCAAGGCACGGGAGACGTCACCAGGCTACACATGTGTTGAACACGGAGGCACTGTTGTTCGATGCTTAGATCGGAATCAGCTGCGATCTGAATCGCTTCGTGTACGACTCCACCGACCGCGTTCTTGCAACGCTTCCGCATCGCGATCTTCAAAGGTATGAAGATGCACTCCCCTCTCGTTGCTAGTAAACTCCATAGATTGATCTTGGTGATGCGTAGAAAAATTTTAATTTCTGCAACGATCCCCAACACAAGTGGCCCAGGAGGCCACTGGAGCGGGCGAAACGGGCGCGGGCGGGGCAAAGGCCCAGGGCGAGGCCAGCCAGGCCCGCGACGAGGCCGGCTATGTGGGCGTGCCGGGGCGCCGACGAGTAGGCGCAGCGGGGCAGCAAGAGTGGCGAGCAAACGGGGGGCGACCGTGGGCGGGCCAGTGGCCATGGTGGGGCAACAGCAGGGGCGGGGGCGACGTGGGGAGGAGCTGTGGGCAGAGCCGGCGAGGGACAGAGAGGACGGCGCCGGCTGCAGCAATCGGCATCGACAAGGAGAAGCAGCAGCAGTTCGCAGCGGGCGCGGCGTGGGCACGTGGAGGGCGCGATGGGCGCACGCGAGCGTGGCTGGAGGCGGGACGCCGGTGGCACCGGGCGAGCGAGTGCGGGGGAATCGGAGACGGCCGCCGGCGGCAGCGTCGCAGGCGGGGCATGCACCGGGGCGTGGTGGGAGGTTCGGCGGTAGCGCGCAATGGCAGACTACACAAGCAGCAGAAGCTTCAGGTGGCAGCAGCACGGGCGGAAGGCAGTAGGCGACGGGGCAGCAGAGGCGGATTGTGACACTCCAAAAATTTTATTTGGTTTTTATCAAAAACTTTGTGGTTTTGAGGAGAGACCTTTTTAAAAAAAATTCTTTTTCAGAAAAACCTTCCTCTTAAAAACCTCCTTTTGCCTTGGCAAGGATTTTATTTCTTTCAAACTTTGGTGGTTGATCTTTTGCAAACTTCTTCTCTGTTAGTTCCCTCTAAAAAAATTTTTTGGGAGTTTTAATTTGTTTTTTTTAGTGAAGCTCTATGAAAAGTTGGGATTTTCTTATCTTTGAAGCCACCCTTGGCTTTGTATTTTTTTTTGCCCATGAGATAAAACCCCTCCAAAACCTTCCCTCCCCCTTGTGATCAACCTAAATTCTCTGTCCCAACCAATCCAAACTGGTTTTGGATTGTATTCTAATTATTTTTTCCCCTCAATTCAATTCTGAAAATTATTTGGAGCCTGAGGGATTTTCAAAGCAAGTACACTTTTTCATTTGAGTTTTGACCTCAAACAAATTCTCCTGGATTGTCCTTTGAACCCACAACCCAGAACCATCCTGATCCACTCCTCTTCTTTTCAAATTTTTCAAAATACAGTCTCTGCAAGTTTGGACCAGATTTGCCAAATTTGGTGAAATTCATATCCACACTGCTCCAAAAATTCCACCAAAAATCATGCAGCCTACTTGAGCAAGGAGAAGCCACTCCACCAAAAATCAGCACAAGGAAAAATCACCAGAGGCCAATTTCATTTGGTCGAACACCTTGTGGGCACTGTTACTGTTCAAAGTTCAGAAATTCAGTTTCAGTGTCATCTTCAGTTCGTCAGTTTCAGTCACGCGGCCACAGTGCCCTTGGCACGTTCCTCGCCGCCTCTTCCTCTTGTCCGAAGCTGCACACGCGTGCGTGGAGCCTTCCTGGCGTCGGTAGCGCGCTGGCTCGCCCTCGCCGGCATCTTCTGCGGCGTCGGGACCTCCCGTGGCGGCCGACAGGAGGCACACCACGGCAGAACACCGTTCCGCGCCGCCCATCGCTCCCTGGCTCTCCGCGTGGCCTCATGCACGCTAGCGCACGCCCGTAGCACAGCCACCATGGCCGGCAAGCACGGAACGCGCTCTCCGCCGCCGACAGGCCCGCGCCATCCCCGTTCCGTCGAGCTCGCTCTTAACACCCAAACCCCGGCCAGTTTAACACCAAAACGGACCCATTGAACCTCCGTGATGACGCTCGACCCCCTAACCACCCCGACCGAGCACTGCGCCACCGTAATCGCTCGCCGGTGATCCTCGTTCACGGCAACCGCCTCGGACCGCCTATATAAAGGGGTCCCGAGCTCACTCTCGTGCACGCAGCACCCCCACTACTCACCAACACCCCGCCAGGCCACTAGGGGGACCTCGAGGAGGTCTCCTCCCCCAGCTCCGGCCGCCTCGCCCCGCCTCGGCCTCCAGCTCGATTCGTTCTGGTGAGGCCATCTCCGGTGCTCAAACCCCGTTCGTTACCCTCTCTAGCTGCCAGGAGCATAACCCCCTCTTCAATTTAACCTTTGCATCCCTCTCCGACGAGCCCCTCGACCACCCGAGCCGCCGTCCGCCGGAGCAAAGCTCGCCGTCGACGTGGTGCTCGCCGACCGACTCCACCACCATGAACTGACGCGGAAGGGTGCCCTGAGCACGGAGGTACCCTCCGATCTCTCTGCCTCGCCGTGGATCGCCGTTGGCGACCACCGCGGCTCTCGGGCGCCAGCGAACTCTGCCGCCCCGTTTGAACATTTGAACCTGACGGGTGGGACCCCACCGTCAGCCTCTCTGCTCTCTCTTTCGAATCGTTTTCTGGAAGCGCCTTCGGGCAGAATGCGTTTTCTCTTCGGGCTGGCGTAGTCGCTACCGAAGCGTTTTCTGTCTTTATAAATGAGCCCCTGGAAATCTTCTGTTTCATTACAGATAAGTCCCTGGACAAAAACCCTTATAACTTTTAATCAGAAAAGTATTTTTGATTGATTCTTTTTCTGTTCTCTTTGAAATTTTGTCTAGTTTTTTATCAGATTTATTTGAAAAATATTTGGTTTACCTTCTGTGCACTCCTTGGTATTTACGTTAGCACATATATTTTCTTTAAACCGTAGATACCGAAGGAGGTGCCGGAGCCGCGAACTTCACCGAGCTAGGCTCCGACTACTCTGAACCAGGCAAGCAATGTTTGAACTTTTGATATGATGAGTGTCTAGGCATGTTTTGCATTTAGCTACTTTCATGGCATGTTGGTGAGCATACCGATGAACGTTATTTTATGTGACTATAAGGTGAGTGAGTTCGATGATCCATACGTAGATGAATGTGAATATGAATGGCCATACGTTGGCACGAGGATGGGTACGATGGCAGTGTTGTAGCATGCCAGTCTTACTCCAGACTATGTGACTTCAGTGTCAAACCATATCGGTCCAGTACCTATCATTTCCTTCCTTGTACTACCACATGTTTTCCGCAAGGAATATGGTTTAGTAAGTTGCAAACCGCTTTCATGGTACACACCAAAGAGGAGAGGCCATGATGATGGTTCCATGGCCCTGGATTAAAGCCAGTCATCCGGTCAGGGGGCATGGGTGTTTCCGGTTGGGACCGAGAGGGGGGCACCCCTTAGAGCGCGCGTATATAAATTTGATCATGCTATTCGAGATTGTGATCTCCCCGTCTCAAAAGTTTTTCTTGGACGATGACTAGGGTGATTCCTAGCATCGAGAGGTAGGATGGGTGTGTACCGGTTAGCTGTGTTTTCTTCCGAAATACCGTAAATGGAACTAGTCCTTCGTGACTACGGAAATCCGTTGGCTGTGGGAAAAATTTTGTACAAACTCTGCAGAGTCATATATTCCTCCAAATCATCTATTCCATGTCAAGTTTCGTTCCATCTTATCCTAATCAATTGTCAGCTTTGATGACAGAGACTCCAATGAATCGCATGAGTGCTAAGTCCGGTTGAATGATTATCCCTGTGGATGGACTAACCCGTTTATTCTCATGAATTGAATGTTTATTATGAGTATTATTTACTGGTGAATTTAAAAGCCCTTTCTGCGATGTCGCTCAGACGTCCGACTGTGGCATTTCTTTTAAAGCCCTTTTCGCGATGTCGCTTAGACGTCCGACTGTGGCATTTCTTTTAAAACCCTTTAGGTGGCGTCGCTCAGACACCCGACTGTGGTATTTCTTTTAAAGCCCTTTATGTGGTATCGCTAAGATGCCCGACTGTGGCATCATTTCCTTATTTCTATTTGTTCACCTTTCGAGGCGTCGCTTCAGACACCCGATCGGTCCTTATTTATGCTCTGTGGGATTTCGGGCGGACTACCGCCGTTTCCCTTTTTACTTATCCGTTATGCCATTTTTTATTTATTGTGCATTAAGGAATTAATCATGTTGCATCCATGCACGCATTTGTTATATCTTACGTCCGAACTGTCTTGCGAGTACTTTCAAAGTACTCACTGGCTTGTTGATTTGGCCAGATGCTGACGAAGGCGATCTCATGGATGCAGAGTTCGATAGCGAGTCCGACACTTAGAGGAGTCCCAGTCAGTCTCGTGCGACCCTGGATTTGGTCACTGTTTTATATCCGCTTCCGCTACCAAATAAATTTATCGAGCCTCACCTCGACGTTCGATGAAATGATAGACTTAGAGTCTTGTATTTCCCTTCCCGCTGTGTTTTTCCACCACCAACCTATCCTTGAGTCAGTAGTATGTCTCCGCACCGCTGTGTCCTGTCCGCCATTATGTATAATTATTGGCGTGCTTGTAATAATTTGGTTGAGCAACCGCAGTTCAACCCTGTAATATATTTTATGCTACTGGCTTATTGTATCAAGAAATTGTCTACCAGTGAGGAGGATCTCTCTCATACTGGACTCAAAAGACTGGTTTATCAATAAATATTTTTATTGGAAAACCGGTCGTGACAAGCTTGGTACCAGAGCCAGGCTGACTGTAGGAAGCCACTAGGTGCGATCGCTAATTAATTATTAGCATGACAGAGCTATTTTATGTTTTTGCAATTGTAGTCATTTTCTGTCAGTCAGCATAAATTTATGATCTGACCCTGCAGAATTTTGCCTACTTTTGTAGATGGCCGACAACAACTGCGAGTCTCAGACCTTCGCCAATGTGCCCGATGGGTTCGTCAAGCTTCTTTCTTTCATCGTTCAGGTCGCGATGGGGCCATCCATGCGCCCAGTCTTCACACTCTACCAGCACCGAGTCAACGACAGTCTGACCATGCACCAGGCCGCGGTGCAGTTCAGGGGAGGGCGTGGTGAGTTACGCTGCTTCTGGTTCGTGGGAAGAGCCATGCCTACAGAGAGGCATGCTATGCAAATGGCAGCCCGCGAGGCGATAGCTCGTCTCAGGGATGTCCTTCCCGTGATGAAGACTCATCGTTACCGTTATCTTCCGTGCCATGTGCCATACACCTGTCACTACGCATACTCCTGCCCCAGAGGAGAACGAGACGAGGCTTTTGAGATGCTCATTGAGTATCTCCGGGCCCTGGAGGCAGCCTTCGACAGCCTGGTGGACAAGGCCATTACTCTGGAAAATGAGAGACGCAGTCTGGAAGATATCCGCAAGCGAAAAAGGGACCAGACTAATCACACTCGCAATCACCGAAGCAAGATAGATTTTAAAAATGGTGGGACACCCAAATTCTCATCCAATGTCTCACGCCCAATCAAGAATTTTCATGCAAGGGACAAGGAATTCACCTATCGCCCCAGCGTTACTTGTTACGCTTGTGGAGAAGAAGGGCATTATGCCAAACACTGCCCCAAGCCAAGGAACTCAACCCCAAAGCCGAACAATGGCGGCAATAATTCAGCGCCCAAGCGAAACAATTTCAATCCCAACAATAACCACAGAAAGGGTCATCTGAACCACGTAACCCAAGAGGAGGCACAAAATGCTCTAGATATCGTACTCGGTACGTTTCCTGTCAACACAATACCTGCAATGGTTTTGTTTGATTCTGGAGCTTCTCACTCTTTCATCTCGAAAAGTTTTGCTTTGCAAAATAATTTTTCGATGCTTCCTTTGGAGAAATCCATAATCATCAAGTCCCCCGGGATTCAGCAAATTTCTCAGAATTACTGTCAGAATGTGGTCATTGAGTTTGAAGGATTGGAGTTTTACGCAAATCTTATTGTATTGGAATATAAAGGACTGGATGTCATCCTAGGGATGGATTGGCTAACCACCAATAAAGGTTTTATCGACTGTTTCAACAGGACCGTGATTCTCACACACCACCAAGGGAAGACAATAAGAGTATCAGCCAAGGAAGGAAAAAGACCCCGGCAACCGAGATTAAATAAGGTGGATGTTTCCGAGCTAAACAAGGTTCCAGTAGTGTGTGAATTTCCAGATGTATTCCCTGAAGAGCTGCCAGGCATGCCACCAGACTGAGAAATAGAATTCCGCATTGAGCTAGCACCAGGAACCACCCCCATATACAAGAAACCATACAGAATGGCACCATCCGAGTTGATCGAATTAAAGAAGCAAATAAAGGAATTACTGGAAAAAGGATACATTCGAGCCAGCTCCTCACCTTGGGGATCACCAATTTTATTTGCCAAGAAGAAGGATGGAACCCTGAGATTGTGTATCGACTATCGAGCACTTAACATGGTCACAGTCAAAAACAAATACCCGATGCCAAGGATAAACGATTTGTTTGATCAACTTGCTCAGGCCAAGGTATTCTCAAAAATTGACTTAAGGTCAGGATACCATCAATTGAAGGTACGAATGGAAGATATTCCCAAAACAGCCTTCACCTCCAGATATGGACTGTACGAGTTCACAGTGATGCCATTTGGATTAACTAACGCCCCGGCATATTTTGTTCACCTCATGAACAAAGTATTTATGAAGTTTATGGACAAATTCGTCGTAGTATTCATCGACGATATTCTGGTATACTCCAAAACACCAGAAGAGCACGCAGAACATCTCAGGATTGTACTAGGAGAGCTAATGAAACACCAATTGTATGCCAAGTTCAGCAAGTGCGAATTTTGGCTAAGACAAGTAGGTTTTCTAGGCCACGTGCTGACTCAAGACGGTATAGCAGTGGACCCAGAGAAAGTCAAGGCCGTACTTGACTGGAAGTCACCAGCCAGCGTAACAGACATACGAAGTTTCTTGGGAATGGCAGGATATTACCGCAGATTTATTGAAGGATTTTCCACCATATCCAAGCCTATGACACAGTTACTCAAGAAAGATAAGAAGTTTGAATGAATAGAAGCCTGCGAGAAAAGTTTCAAAGAGCTAAAGCGGAAATTAACAACAGCACCGGTGTTAATTGTACCCGATATACACAAGAATTTTGAAGTATTTTGTGACGCATCCAGAAAGGGTCTCGGATGCGTGTTGATGCAAGAAGGCAAGGTTGTCGCCTACGCTTCAAGGCAACTTCGCAAACACGAGGAAAATTATCCCACTCATGATTTAGAAATGGCAGCAGTTATTCATGCACTCAAGGAATGGAGGCATTTCCTACTTGGGAATCGATGTGAGATATATACGGATCACAAAAGCCTCAAATACATTTTTACGCAGCCAGAACTAAATTTACGGCAACGCCGCTGGTTGGAATTGGTAAAGGATTATGATGTTGGTATCCATTACCATCCAGGGAAAGCAAACGTAGTGGCCGATGCCCTGAGTCGGAACCCCAGCTCCGACGGGAACTATCGGCACAGCTTGAGGCCCGAATTCCATCAAGAATTTGTCAAGCTCAACTTGATAATGGTAGCAGAAGGCACCATATCAAACTTGGAAATACAACCACACCTTGTGGAGAAAATTAAAGAGGCTCAGTACAGTCACCCCAGCATTGAAGGAATTAAAAGGAAGTTGAGTATGGGCAAGGCCTCGGAATTCGTCATAGACAATGAAGGAATATTATGGTACGGAGAAAGGCTATGCGTGCCAAACATAGAAGACCTTAAACAGCAAGTTTTAACTGAAGCACACACCACTCCATATTCGATCCACCCTGGAGGAACCAAAATGTATAAGGATATTCAGGAAAGATTTTGGTGGCACGGTATGAAGAGGGACATAGCCGCCTTCATTACATGTTGCGACTCATGTCAGCGCATAAAAGCTGAACATCAGAGACCAGCCGGACTACTGCAACCTAACAAAATACCTGAGTGGAAATGGGATGAAATAGGGATGGATTTTATTGTTGGATTACCTCGGTCACGACACGGGAATGATGCCATATGGGTCATCACTGACAGGTTGACCAAAGTGGCACACTTTATTCCAGTGAAGACAACCTACACCACTCAGAGGCTTGCCAGGATTTATCTTTCCCGCATAGTTTGTCTGCATGGTGTCCCGAAGACTATAATTTCCGACCGAGGCACTCAGTTCGTCTCAAGATTTTGGGAGCATTTACAACAGGCTCTGGGAACCCAACTAGCCTTCAGTACCGCATACCATCCACAGACTGATGGACAAACAGAACGCGTAAACCAGGTTTTAGAAGACATGCTGAGAGCATGCGTCCTCACCTATGGAACCAGTTGGGAGGACAGCCTGCCATATGCCGAGTTCGCATACAACAACAGTTACCAGGCCAGCCTGCAAATGGCTCCTTTCGAAGCCCTATACGGAAGGAGATGTCATACCCCGTTAAATTGGTCAGAGACCGGAGACAGCCGCATCTTCAGACCAGATATGCTCAGAGAAGCCAAGGAAAAAGTCAAGCTAATCAGGAACCGACTTAAGACCGCTCAAAGTCGACAGAAAAGTTATTATGATTAGAAACATCGTAGGGTCAGCTTCGAACCCGGTGAATTCGTATACTTGAGAGTATCCCCGATGAGAGGATTGCAACGGTTTAAGATTAAAGGAAAATTAGCACCAAGATTCATTGGACCATTTTGCATAGTGGCACGAAGAGGCACTGTAGCCTACCAGCTAGACTTACCCGAAGACTTGTCCGACATTCACGACGTGTTCCACGTCTCTCAATTAAGGAAGTGCGTAAGCAACCCAGAGAAACAAGTATCCCATGAGAACATTGACGTACAGCCAGACCTCACGTATCGAGAACGTCCCATAAGAATATTAGAGGAGTCTAAAAGGAAGACCCGACAGAAAACCATCAAGTTTTTCAAAGTCCAGTGGAGCAACCACACCGACAGTGAAGCAACTTGGGAAAGCGAAGATTTTCCTCGGACAGAGCATCCACACTTATTTAAGGATCAGCTGAAATCTCGGGGACGAGATTTTTCCTAAGGGGGTAGGTGTTGTGACACTCCAAAATTTTTATTTGGTTTTTATCAAAAACTTTGTGGTTTTGAGGAGAGACCTTTTTAAAAAAATTTCTTTTTCAGAAAAACCTTCCTCTTAAAAACCTCCTTTTGCCTTGGCAAGGATTTTATTTCTTTCAAACTTTGGTGGTTGATCTTTTGCAAACTTCTTCTCTGTTAGTTCCCTCTAAAAAAAATTTTTTGGGAGTTTTAATTTGTTTTATTTTTTTTAGTGAAGCTCTATGAAAAGTTGGGATTTTCTTATCTTTGAAGCCACCCTTGGCTTTGTATTTTTTTTTTGCCCATGAGATAAAACCCCTCCAAAACCTTCCCTCCCCCTTGTGATCAACCTAAATTCTCTGTCCCAACCAATCCAAACTGGTTTTGGATTTTATTCTAATTATTTTTCCCCCTCAATTCAATTCTGAAAATTATTTGGAGCCTGAGGGATTTTCAAAGCAAGTACACTTTTTCATTTGAGTTTTGACCTCAAACAAATTCTCTTGGATTGTCCTTTGAACCCACAACCCAGAACCATCTTGATCCACTCCTCTTCTTTTCAAATTTTTCAAAATACAGTCTCTGCAAGTTTGGACCAGATTTGCCAAATTTGGTGAAATTCATATCCACACTGCTCCAAAAATTCCACCAAAAATCATGCAGCCTACTTGAGCAAGGAGAAGCCACTCCACCAAAAATCAGCTCAAGGAAAAATCACCAGAGGCCAATTTCATTTGGTCGAACACCTTGTGGGCACTGTTACTGTTCAAAGTTTAGAAATTCAGTTTCAGTGTCATCTTCAGTTCGTCAGTTTCAGTCACGCGGCCACAGTGCCCTTGGCACGTTCCTCGCCGCCTCTTCCTCTTGTCCGAAGCTGCACACGCATGCGTGGAGCCTTCCTGGCGTCGGTAGCGCGCTGGCTCGCCCTCGCCGGCGTCTTCTGCGGTGTCGGGACCTCCCGTGGCGGCCGACAGGAGGCACACCACGGCAGAACGCCGTTCCGCGCCGCCCATCGCTCCCTGGCTCTCCGCGTGGCCTCATGCACGCCAGCGCACACCCGTAGCACAGCCACCGTGGCCGGCAAGCACGGAACGCGCTCTCCGCCGCCGACGGGCCCGCGCCATCCCCGTTCCGTCGAGCTCGCTCTTAACACCCAAACCCCGGCCAGTTTAACACCAAAACGGACCCATTGAACCTCCGTGATGACGCTCGACCCCCTAACCACCTCGACCGAGCACTGCGCCACCGTAATCGCTCGCCGGTGATCCTCGTTCACGGCAACCGCCTCGGACCGCCTATATAAAGGGGTCCCGAGCTCACTCTCGTGCACGCAGCACCCCCACTACTCACCAACACCCCGCCAGGCCACTAGGGGGACCTCGAGGAGGTCTCCTCCCCCAGCTCCGGCCACCTCGCCCCGCCTCGGCCTCCAGCCCGATTCGTTCTGGTGAGGCCATCTCCGGCGCTCAAACCCCGTTCGTTACCCTCTCTAGCTGCCAGGAGCATAACCCCCTCTTCAATTTAACCTTTGCAGCCCTCTCCGACGAGCCCCTCGACCACCCGAGCCGCCGTCCGCCGGAGCAAAGCTCGCCGTTGACGTGGTGCTCGCCGACCGACTCCACCACCATCAACTGACGCGGAAGGGTGCCCTGAGCACGGAGGTACCCTCCGATCTCTCTGCCTCGCCGTGGATCGCCGTCGGCGACCACCGCGGCTCTCGGGCGCCGGCGAACTCTGCCGCCCCGTTTGAACATTTGAACCTGATGGGTGGGACCCCACCGTCAGCCTCTCTGCTCTCTCTTTCGAATCGTTTTCTGGAAGCGCCTTCGGGCAGAATGCGTTTTCTCTTCGGGCTGGCGTAGTCGCTACCGAAGCGTTTTCTGTCTTTATAAATGAGCCCCTGGAAATCTTCTGTTTCATTACAGATAAGTTCCTGGACAAAAACCCTTATAACTTTTAATCAGAAAAGTATTTTTGATTGATTCTTTTTCTGTTCTCTTTGAAATTTTGTCTAGTTTTTTATCAGATTTATTTGAAAAATATTTGGTTTACCTTCTGTGCACTCCTTGGTATTTACGTTAGCACATATATTTTCTTTAAACCGTAGATACCGAAGGAGGTGCCGGAGCCGCGAACTTCACCGAGCTAGGCTCCGACTACTCTGAACCAGGCAAGCAATGTTTGAACTTTTGATATGATGAGTGTCTAGGCATGTTTTGCATTTAGCTAGTTTCATGGCATGTTGGTGAGCATACCGATGAACGTTATTTTATGTGACTATAAGGTGAGTGAGTTCGATGATCCATACGTAGATGAATGTGAATATGAATGGCCATACGTTGGCACGAGGATGGGTACGATGGCAGTGTTGTAGCATGCCAGTCTTACTCCAGACTATGTGACTTCAGTGTCAAACCATATCGGTCCAGTACCTATCATTTCCTTCCTTGTACTACCACATGTTTTCCGCAAGGAATATGGTTTAGTAAGTTGCAAACCGCTTTCATGGTACACACCAAAGAGGAGAGGCCGTTATGATGGTTCCATGGCCCTGGATTAAAGCCAGTCATCCGGTCAGGGGGCATGGGTGTTTCCGGTTGGGACCGAGAGGGGGGCACCCCTTAGAGCGCGCGTATATAAATTTGATCCCATGCTATTCGAGATTGTGATCTCCCCGTCTCAAAAGTTTTTCTTGGACGATGACTAGGGTGATTCCTAGCATCGAGAGGTTGGATGGGTGTGTACTGGTTAGCTGTGTTTTCTTCCGAAATACCGTAAACGGAACTAGTCCTTCGTGACTACGGAAATCCGTTGGCTGTGGGAAAAATTTTGTACAAACTCTGCAGAGTCATATATTCCTCCAAATCATCTATTCCATGTCAAGTTTCGTTCCATCTTATCCTAATCAATTGTCAGCTTTGATGACAGAGACTCCGGTGAATCGCATGAGTGCTAAGTCCGGTTGAATGATTATCCCTGTGGATGGACTAACCCATTTATTCTCATGAATTAAATGTTTATTATGAGTATTATTTACTGGTGAATTTAAAAGCCCTTTCTGCGATGTCGCTCAGACGTCCGACTGTGGCATTTCTTTTAAAGCCCTTTTCGCGATGTCGCTCAGACGTCCGACTGTGGCATTTCTTTTAAAACCCTTTAGGTGGCGTCGCTCAGACACCCGACTGTGGTATTTCTTTTAAAGCCCTTTATGTGGTATCGCTAAGATGCCCGACTGTGGCATCATTTCCTTATTTCTATTTGTTCACCTTTCGAGGCGTCGCTTCAGACACCCGATCGGTCCTTATTTATGCTCTGTGGGATTTCAGGCGGACTACCGCCGTTTCCCTTTTTACTTATCCGTTATGCCAATTTTTATTTATTGTGCATTAAGGAATTAATCATGTTGCATCCATGCACGCATTTGTTATATCTTACGTCCGAACTGTCTTGCGAGTACTTTCAAAGTACTCACTGGCTTGTTGATTTGGCCAGATGCTGACGAAGGCGATCTCATGGATGAAGAGTTCGATAGCGAGTCCGACACTTAGAGGAGTCCCAGTCAGTCTCGTGCGACCCTGGATTTGGTCACTGTTTTATATCCGCTTCCGCTACCAAATAAATTTATCGAGCCTCACCTCGACGTTCGATGAAATGATAGACTTAGAGTCTTGTATTTCTCTTCCCGCTGTGTTTTTCCACCACCAACCTATCCTTGAGTCAGTAGTATGTCTCCGCACCGCTGTGTCCTGTCCGCCATTATGTATAATTATTGGCGTGCTTGTAATAATTTGGTTGAGCAACCGCAGTTCAACCCTGTAATATATTTTATGCTACTGGCTTATTGTATCAAGAAATTTTCTACCAGTGAGGAGGATCTCTCTCATACTGGACTCAAAAGACTGGTTTGTCAATAAATATTTTTATTGGAAAACCGGTCGTGACACGGATGATGCGCCGGCTCACAGAGGCGGGCGCCTGTGTGGCGCGAGGCCAGGACGCGGGAGCGGTGATGAGCAGCGGCGCAAGAGCAGCGAGCAACAGCAATGGAAGAGCAGCAGTACGGGGCACGGGGCTGGCGCACAGACACGGCGCGACCGGCCGGTGCAGTTAGCGAGCGAGAGGGGCGGCAAGCAAGTCGGCGAGGCCCAGGGGCGGAGCGCGGCTGGCCGACGGAGCTGTAGGCGACGGAGGGGAGGCGTCTGAGGCGTAGCCGGCGGCGGCGGCACTGCAGCGTGAAGTAGGGGCGCGTACGCATACACTGAGCTTCGGCCATGGCGGCCGCCGACTCGTACAGGTGACTACGGCGACGGATCGAGGCGGGAACAAGGAGGATTTGGAGGAGGAGCTCACGAGGAATCTGTAGGGGAGGGCAGTGCTACCTCTTGAGCACTACGTTGGTTTTCCCCGAAGAGGAATGGATGATGCAGCAAAGTAGCGTAAGTATTTCCCTCAGTTTTTGAGAACCAAGGTATCAATCTAGTAGGAGGCTACGCGTGAGTCCCTCGTACCTGCACAAAACAAATAAATCCTCGCAACCAACGCAAATAGGGGTTGTCAATCCCTATAGGTCCACTTACGAGAGTGAGATCTGATAGATATGATAAAGATAATATTTTTGGTATTTTTGTGATAAAGATGCAATGTAAAATAAAGGCAAAGTAAATAGCAAAGGAAATAACTAAGTAGTGGGAGATCAATATGATAAATATAGAGCCGGGGGCCATAGGTTTCACTAGTGGCTTCTCTCGAGTGCATAAGTTTTCTACGGTGGGTGAACAAATTACTGTTGAGCAATTGACAGAATTGAGCATAATTATGAGAATATCTAGGCATGATCATGTATATAGGCATCACGTTCGAGACAAGTAGACCGACTCTTGCCTGCATCTACTACTATTACTCCACTCATCGACCGCTATCCAGCATGCATCTAGAGTATTAAGTTAAAAACAGAGTAACGCCTTAAGCAAGATGACATGATGTAGAGGGGTAGACTCATGCAATATGAAGAAAACCCCATCTTGTTATCCTTGATGGCAACAATACAATACGTGCCTTGCTGCCCCTACTGTCACTGGGAAAGGACACCGCAAGATTGAACCCAAAGCTAAGCACTTCTCCCATTGCAAGAAAGATCAATCTAGTAGGCCAAACCAAACTGATAATTCGAAGAGACTTGCAAAGATAACCAATCATACATAAAAGAATTCAGAGAAGATTCAAATATTATTCATCGATAGACTTGATCATAAACCCACAATTCATCGGTCTCAACAAACACACCGCAAAAAGAAGGTTACATCGAATAGATCTCCATAAGAGAGGGGGAGAACATTGTATTGAGATCCAAAAGGAGAGAAGAAGCCATCTAGCTACTAAGTATGGACCCGTAGGTCTGAGGTAAACTACTCACACTTCATCGAAGAGGCTATGGTGTTGATGTAGAAGCCCTCCGTGATCGATGCCCCCTCCGGCGGAGCTCCGGAACAGGCCCCAAGATGGGATCTCGCGGATACAGAAAGTTACGGCGGTGGAATTAGGGTTTTGGATCCGTATCTGATCGTTTGGGGGTACGTGGATATATATAGGAGGAAGGAGTACGTCGGTGGAGCAACAAGGGGCCCACGAGGGTGGAGGGCGCGCCTAGGGTAGGCAGGCGCGCCCCCTACCTCGTGGCCTCCTCTCTTGTGCCTTGAAGTAGGGTCCAAGTCTCCTGGGTTTTATTCGTTGAGAAAATCATGTTCCCGAAGGTTTCATTCCGTTTGGACTCCGTTTGATATTCCTTTTCTTCGAAACCCTAAAACAGGCAAAAAAACGGCAATTCTGGGCTGGGCCTCCAGTTAATAGGTTAGTCCCAAAAATAATATAAAAGTGGATAATAAATCCCAATAATGTCCAAAACAGTAGATAATATAGCATGGAGCAATCAAAAATTATAGATACGTTGGAGACGTATCAAGCATCCCCAAGCTTAACTCATGCTCGTCCTCGAGTAGGTAAATGATAAAAACAGAATTTTTGATGCGGAGTGCTACTTGGCATAATTTCAATGTAATTCTTCTTAATTGTGGTATGAATATTCAGATTAGAAAGATTCAAGACAAAAGTTCATATTGACATAGAAATAATAATACTTCAAGCATACTAACAAAGCAATTATGTCTTCTCAAAATAACATGGCCAAAGAAAGTTCATCCCTACAAAATCATATAGTTTAGTCATGTTTCATTTTCGTTACACAAGAATGCTCTCATCATGCACAACCCCGATGACAAGCCAAGCAATTGTTTCATACTTTAGTAATCTCAAACCTATAAACTTTCACGCAATATATGAGCGCGAGCCATGGACATAGCACTATGGTTGGAATAGAATATAATGAGGGGGTTATGTGGAGAAGACAAAAAAGGAGAAAGTCTCACATCAACGAGGCTAATCAATGGGCTATGGACATGCCCACTGATTGATGTTAATGCAAGGAGTAGGGATTGCCATGCAACGGATGCACTAGAGCTATAAATGTATGAAAGCTCAACAAAAGAAACTAGTGGGTGTGCATCCAACTTGCTTGCTCACGAAGACCTAGGGCACTTGAGGAGGCCCATTGTTGGAATATACAGGCCAAGTTCTATAATGAAAAATTCCCACTAGTATATGAAAGTGACAAAACAAGAGACTCTCTAACATGAAGATTAAGGTGCTACTTTGAAGCACAAGTGTGGCAAAGGATAATAACATTGTCCCTTCTCTCTTTTTCTCTCATTGTTTGTTTTTGGGCCTTCTCTTTTTTATGGCCTTTTCTTTTTTTATTCCTCACTTGGGACAATGTTCTAGAAAATGATGATCATCACACTTCTATTTATTTACAACTCGATACTAGAACAAAAGATGACTCTATATGAATGTCTCCGGCGGTGTACCGGGATATGCAATGGACCAAGAGTGACATGTATGAAAGAACTATGAACGGTGGCTTTGCCACAAATACTATGTCAACTACATGATCATGCTAAGCAATATGACAATAATGAATGTGTCATGATGAACGGAATGATGGAAAGTTGCATGGCAATATATCTCGGAATGGCTATGGAAATGCCATAATAGGTAGGTATGGTGGCTGTTTTGAGGAAGATATAAGGAGGTTTATGTGTGAAATAGCGTATCATATCACGGGGTTTGGATGCACCGGCGAAGTTTGCGCCAACTCTCAATGTGAGAAAGGGCAATGCACGGTACCGAAGAGGCTAGCAAGGATGGAAGGGTGAGAGTGCGTATAATCCCTGGACTCAACATTAGTCCTAAAGAACTCACATACTTATTGCAAAAATCTACAAGTCATCAAAAACCTCGGTACTATGCGCATTCTCCTAGGGGGATAGATTGGTAGGAAAAGACCATCGCTCGTCCCCGACCGCCACTCATAAGGAAGACAATCAAATAACACCTCATGTTTCAAATTTGTTGCATAACGTTTACCATAAGTGCATGCTATGGGACTTGCAAACTTCAACACAAGTATTTCTCAATTTCACAACTACTCAACTAGCACGACTTTGATATTATTACCTCCATATCTCAAAGCAATCATCAAGCATTGAACTTCTCTTAGTATTCAAAACACTCTTAAGAAAATTTTACTAACTTTGAATACCTAGCATATTAGGATTTTAAGCAAATTACCATGCTATTTAAGACTCTCAAAATAATCTAAGTCAAGCATGAGAGATCAATAGTTTCTATAAAACAAATCCACCACCGTGCTCTCAAAGATATAAGTGAAGTACTAGAGAAAACTATATAACTCAAAAGATATAAGCGAAGCACATAGAGTATTCTAACAAATTCCAAATCATGTATGGCTCTCTCAAAAGGTGTGTACAGCAAGGATGATTGATGTCTACTACACAACCTTCTTCTTGTAGACGTTTTTGGGCCTCCAAGTGCAGAGGTTTGTAGGACAGTAGCAAATTTCCCTCAATTGGATGACCTAAGGTTTATCCATCCATAGGAGGCGTAGGATGAAGATGGTCTCTCTCAAGTAACCCTGCAACCAAATAACAAAGAGTCTCTTGTGTCCCCAACACACCCAATACAACGGTAAATTGTATAGGTGCACTAGTTCAGCGAAGAGATGGTGATACAAGTGGTATATGGATGATAGATAAAGGTTTTTGTAATCTGAAAATATAAAAACAGCAAGGTAACTAATGATAAAAGTGAGCGTAAACGGTATTGCAATGCGTTGAAACAAGGCCTAGGGTTCATACTTTCGCTAGTGCAAGTTCCCTCAACAATAATAACATAATTGGATCACATAACTATCCCTCAACATGCAACAAAGCATCACTCCAAAGTCACTAATAGCGAAGAACAAACGAAGAGATTATGGTAGGGTACGAAACCACCTCAAAGTCATTCTTTCCAATCAATCCATTGGGCTATTCCTATAAGTGTCACAAACAGCCCTAGAGTTCATACTAGAATAACACCTTAAGACACTTAAGACACAAATCAACCAAAACTCTAATGTCACCTAGATACTCCAATGTCACCTCAAGTATCCGTGGGCATGATTATACGATATGCATCACACAATCTCAGACTCATCTATTCAACCAACACATAGGACCTCAAAGAGTGCCCCAAAGTTTCTACCAGAGAATCACGACAAAAACGTGTGCCAACCCCTATGCATAGGTTCATGGGCGGAACCCGCAAGTTGATCACCAAAACATACATCAAGTGAATCACATGGTATCCCATTGTCACCACAGATACGCACGGCAAGACATACATCAAGTGTTCTCAAATCTTTAAAGACTCAATCCGATAAGATAACCTCAAAGGGAAAACTCAATCCATTAGAAGAGAGTAGAGGGGGAGAAACATCATAAGATCCAACTATAATAGCAAAGCTCGCGATACATCAAGATCGTATCACCTCAAGAACACGAGAGAGAGAGAGAGAGAGATCAAACACATAGCTACTGGTACATACCCTCAGCCCCGAGGGAGAACTACTCCCTCCTCGTCATGGAGAGCACCGGGATGATGAAGATGGCCACCGAAGAGGGATTGCCCCCTCCGACGGGGTGCCAGAACGGGTCTAGATTGGCTTTGGGTGGCTACGGAGGCTTCTGGCAGCGGAACTCCCGATCTATTGTGCTCCCGGATGTTTTTAGGGTATATGGAGATATATAGGCGGAAGAAGTACGTCAGGGGAGCCACGAGGGGCCCACGAGGGTGGAGGGCGCGCCCAGGGGGGTGGGCGCGCCCCCCTACCTCGTGGTCTCCTCAAAGCTTCCCTTACGTGGACTCCAAGTCTCCAGGGTTGCTTTCCTTCCAAAAATAAGTTCGTGAAGTTTCAGGTCAATTGGACTCCATTTGATTTTCCTTTTCTTCAAAACCCTAAAATAGGCAAAAAAAACAGAAACTGGCACTGGGCTCTGGGTTAATAGGTTAGTCCCAAAAATAATATAAAAGTGTATAATAAAGCCCATAAACATCCAAAACAGATAATATAATAGCATGATACAATCAAAAATTATAGATACATTGGAGATGTATCAGCATCCCCAAGCTTAATTCCTGCTCGTCCTCGAGTAGGTAAATGATAAAAATAGAATTTTTGATGTGGAATGCTACCTAACATATTTCTCTAAGTAATTCTTCTTTATTGTGGCAAGAATATTCAGATCCATAAGATTCAAGACAAAAGTTTAATATTGACATAAAAATAATATAACTTCAAGCATACTAACTAAGCAATCATGTCTTCTCAAAATAACATGGCCAAAGAAAGCTATCCCTACAAAATCATTTAGTCTGGCCATGCTCCATCTTCACCACACAAAATATTTAAATCATGCACAACCCCGATGACAAGCTAAGCAATTGTTTCATACTTTTGATGTTCTCAAACTTTTTCAATCTTCACGCAATACATGAGTGTGAGCCATGGATATAGCACTATAGGTGGAATAGAATGGTGGTTGCGGAGAAGACAAAGAAGAGAAGATAGTCTCACATCAACTAGGCATATCAACGGGCTATGGAGATGCCCATCAATAGATATCAATGTGAGTGAGTAGGGATTGCCATGCAATGGATGCACTAGAGCTATAAGTGTATGAAAGCTCAACAAAAGAAACTAAGTGGGTGTGCATCCAACTCGCTTGCTCATGAAGACCTAGGGAATTTTGAGGAAGCCCATCATTGTAATATACAAGCCAAGTTCTATAATGAAAGATTCCCACTAGTATATGAAAGTGACAACATAGGAGACTCTCTATCATGAAGATCATGGTGCTACTTTCAAGCACAAGTGTGGTAAAAGGATAGTAGCATTGTTCCTTCTCTCTTTTTCTCTCATTTTTTTATTTTTATTATTTTTATTTTTTTATTTGGGCCTTTTTTTATGGCCTCTTTTTTTCTATTTTTCGTCTAGAGTCTCATCCCGACTTATGGGGGAATCATAGTCTCCATCATCCTTTCCTCACTGGGACAATGCTCTAATAATCATGATCATCACACTTCTATTTTCTTACAACTCAAGAATTACAACTCGATACTTAGGACAAGATATGACTCTATATGAATGCCTCCGGCGGTGTACCAGGATGTGCAATGACTCATAAGTGACATGTATGAAAGAATTATGAATGGTGGCTTTGCCACAAATACGATGTCAACTACATGATCATGCTAAGCAATATGACAATGATGAAGCGTGTCATAATAAACGGAACGGTGGAATGCTGCATGGCAATATATCTCGGAATGGCTATGGAAATGCCATAATAGGTAGGTATGGTGGCTGTTTTGAGGAAGGTATATGGTGGGTTTTATGATACCGGCGAAAGGTGCGCGGTATTAGAGAGGCTAGCAATGGTGGAAGGGTGAGAGTGCGTATAATCCATGGACTCAACATTAGTCATTAAAGAACTCACATACTTATTGCAAAAATCTATTAGTTATCAAAACAAAGTACTACGCGCATGCTTCTAGGGGGATAGATTGGTAGGAAAAGACCATCGCTCGTCCCCAACCGCCACTCATAAGGAAGACAATCAATAAATAAATCATGCACCGACTTCATCACATAACGGTTCACCATACGTGCATGCTACGGGAATCACAAACTTCAACACAAGTATATCTCAAATTCACAACTACTCAACTAGCATGACTCTAATATCACCATCTCCATATCTCAAAACAATTATCAAGTATCAAACTTCTCTTAGTATTCAATGCACTTATATGAAAGTTTTTATTATATCCCTCTTGGATGCCCATCATATTAGGACTAAATTCATAACCAAAGAAAATTACCATGCTGTTTAGAGACTCTCGAAATAACATAAGTGAAGCATGAGAGTTCATATATTTCTATAAAATAAAACCACCAGCGTGCTCTAAAAAGATATAAGTGAAGCACTAGAGCAACAACAAACTACTCCGAAAGATATAAGTGAAGATTAATGAGTAGTCGAATAATTATGCAACTATATGAAGACTATCTAACATTTAAGAATTTCAGATCTTGGTATTTTATTCAAACAGCAAGCAAAACTAAAGAAAATAAAATGACGCTCCAAGCAAAACACATATCATGTGGTGAATAAAAATATAACTCCAAGTAAAGTTACCGATAGACGAAGACGAAAGAGGGGATGCCTTCCGGGGCATCCCCAAGCTTAGGCTCTTGGCTATCCTTGAATATTACCTTGGGGTGCCTTGGGCATCCCCAAGCTTAGGCTCTTTCCACTCCTTATTCCATAGTCCATCGAATCCTTACCCAAAACTTGAAAACTTCACAACACAAAACTTAACAGAAAACTCGTAAGCTCCGTTAGTATAAGAAAATAAATCACCACTTCAAGTACTGTAATGAACTAATTCTTTATTTATATTGGTGTTAAACCTACTGTATTCCAACTTCTCTATGGTTTATAAACTATTTTACTAGCCATAGATTCATCAAAATAAGTAAACAACACATGAAAAACAGAATCTGTCAAAAACAGAACAGTCTGTAGTAATCTGGATCAAACGTATACTTATGGAACTCATAAAATTCTCAAATAAATTTATGGACCTGAGGAATTTATCTATTAATCATCTGCAAAAAGAATTAACTAAATATCACTCTCCAAATAAAAATGGCAGCAATTCTCGTGAGCGCTAAAATTTCTGTTTTTTACAGCATGATCACAAAGACTTCCCCCAAGTCTTCCCAAAGGTTCTACTTGGCACAAACACTAATAAAAAGCATAAAACCACATCTTAAACAGAGGCTAGATGAATTATTTATTACTAAACAGGAACAAAAATAAAGTTGGGTTGCCTCCCAACAAGCGTTATCGTTTATTGCCCCTAGCTAGGCATGATGATTTCAATGGTGCTCACATAAAAGATAAGAATTGAAACATAAAGAGAGCATCATGAAGAATATGACTAGCACATTTAAGTCTAACCCAATTTCTATGCATAGGGATTTTGTGAGCAAACAACTTGTGGGAACAAGAATCAACTTGCATAGGAAGGTAAAACAAGCATAACTTCAAAATTTTAAGCACATAGAGAGGAAACTTGATATTATTGCAATTCCTACAAGCATATGTTCCTCCCTCATAATAATTTTCAGTAGCATCATGAATGAATTCAACAATATAACTATCACATAAAGCATTCTTTTCATGATCTACAAGCATAGAATTTTTATTACTCTCCACATAAGCAAATTTATTTTAATGAATAATAGTGGGAGCAAACTCAACAAAATAAATATCATGTGATTGAAAATTAAGATCAAGATGACAAGTTTCATGGTTATCATTATTCTTTAAAGCATATGTGTCATCACAATAATCATGATAGATAGGAGGCATGCTTTCATCATAGTAAATTTGCTCATCAAAACTTGGGGGACAAAAAATATCATCTTCATCAAACATAGCTTCCTCAAGCTTGTGGCTTTGCATATCATTAGCATCATGGATATTCAAGGAATTCATACTAACAACATTGCAATCATGCTCATCATTCAAATATTTAGTGTCAAACATTTTAATGCATTCTTCTTCTAGCACTTGAGCACAATTATCGGAATCCTTATTCTCATGATAGAGATTAAAAAGATAAAGCGTATGAGGCAAACTTAATTCCATTTTTTGTAGTTTTCTTTTATAAAATAAACTAGTGATAAAACAAGAAACTAAAAGACTCGATTGCAAGATCTAAAGATGTACCTTCAAGCACTCACATCCCCGGCAACGGCGCTAGAAAAGAGCTTGATGTCTACTACACAACCTTCTTCTTGTAGACATTGTTGGGCCTCCAAGTGCAGAGGTTTGTAGGACAGTAGCAAATTTCCCTCAAGTGCATGACCTAAGGTTTATCAATTCGTAGGAGGTGTAGGATGAAGATGGTCTCTCTCAAGCAACCCTGCAACCAAATAACAAAGAGTCTCTTGTGTCCCCAACACACCCAATACAGTGGTAAATTGTATAGGTGCACTAGTTCGGCGAAGAGATGGTGCTACAAGTGGTATATGGATGATAGATAAAGGTTTTTGTAATCTGAAAATATAAAAACAGCAAGGCAACTGATGATAAAAGTGAGCGTAAACGGTATTGCAATGCATTGAAACAAGGCCTAGGGTTCATACTTTCGCTAGTGCAAGTTCCCTCAACAATAATAACATAATTGGATCACATAACTATCCCTCAACATGCAACAAAGAGTCACTCCAAAGTCACTAATAGCGGAGAACAAACGAAGAGATTATGGTAGGGTATGAAACCACCTCAAAGTTATTCTTTTCAATCAATCCGTTGGGCTATTCCTATAAGTGTCACAAACAGCCCTAGAGTTCGTACTAGAATAACACCTTAAGACACAAATCAACCAAAACTCTAATGTCACATAGATACTCCAATGTCACCTCAAGTATCCGTGGGCATGATTATACGATATGCATCACACAATCTCAGATTCATCTATTCAACCAACACATAGGACCTCAAAGAGTGCCCCAAAGTTTCTACCGGAGAATCACGACGAAAACGTGTGCCAACCCCTATGCATAGGTTCATGGGCGGAACCCGCAAGTTTATCACCAAAACATACATCAAGTGAATCACATGGTATCCCATTGTCACCACAGATATGCACGGCAAGACATACATCAAGTGTTCTCAAATCTTTAAAGACTCAATCCGATAAGATAACCTCAAAGGGAAAAATCAATCCATTACAAGAGAGTAGAGGGGGGAGAAACATCATAAGATCCAACTATAATAGCAAAGCTCGCGATACATGAAGATCGTATCACCTCAAGAACGCGAGAGAGAAAGAGAGAGAGAGATCAAACACATAGCTACTGGTACATACCCTCAGCCTCGAGGGAGAACTACTCGCTCCTCGTCATGGAGAGCACCGGGATGATGAAGATGGCCACCGGAGAGGGATTGCCCCCTCCGGCAGGGTGCCGGAACGGATCTAGATTCGCTTTCGGTGGCTACAGAGGCTTCTGGCGGCGGAACTCCTGATCTATTGTGCTCCCGGATGTTTTTAGGGTATATGGAGATATATAGGCGGAAGAAGTATGTCAGGGAAGCCACGAGGAGCCCACGAGGGTGGAGGGCGCGCCCAGGGGGTGGGCGCGCCCCCCTACCTCGTGGCCTCCTCGAAGCTTCCCTTACGTGGACTCCAAGTCTCCCGGGTTGCTTTCCTTCCAAAAATAAGTTCCGTGAAGTTTCAGGTCAATTGGACTCCTTTCGATTTTCCTTTTCTTCGGAACCCAAAAATAGGCAAAAAAACATAAACTGGCACTGGGCTCTGGGTTAATAGGTTAGTCCCAAAAATAATATAAAAGTGTATAATAAAGCCCATAAACATCCAAAGTAGATAATATAATAGCATGGAACAATCAAAAATTATAGATACGTTGGAGACATATCAATGATTGTGGTAAACTAACAAGCAAAGACTCAAATCATACAAGATGCTCCAAGCAAAACACATATCATGTGGCGAATAAAAATATAACTCCAAGTAAAGTTACCGATAGAAGTAGACGAAAGAGAGGATGCCTTCCGGGGCATCCCCAAGCTTTGGCTTTTAGGTGTCCTTAGATTATCTTGGGGGTGCCATGGGCATACCCAAGCTTAGGCTCTTGCCACTCCGTGTTCCATAATCCATCAAATCTTTACCCAAAACTTGAAAACTTCACAACACAAAACTTAAAGTAGAAAATCTCGTGAGCTCCGTTAGCGAAAGAAAACAAAAGACCACTTCAAGGTACTGTAATGAACTCATTATTTATTTATATTGGTATTATACCTACTGTATTCCAACTTATCTATGGTTTATAAACTATTTTACTAGCCATATATTCATCAAAATAAGCAAACAACACACGAAAAACAGAATCTGTCAAGAACAGAACAGTCTGTCGTAATCTGTATCTAGCGCAAGATCTGGAACCCCAAAAATTCTAAAATAAATTTCTGAACGTGAGGAATTTATCTATTAATCATCTTCAAAAATAATTAACTAAATAGCAGTTTCCAAATAAAAATGTCACCAGTTCTCCTGAGCGCTAAAGTTTCTGTTTTTTACAGCAAGTTCAACAAGACTTTCCCCAAGTCTTCCCAACGGTTCTACTTGGCACAAACACTAATTAAACACAAAAAACACAACCAAAACAGAGGCTAGATAAATTATTTATTACTAAACAGGAGCAAAAAGCAAGGAATAGAAATAAAATTGGGTTGCCTCCCAACAAGCGCTATCGTTTAACGCCCTTAGCTAGGCATAACAAGCAAGAATAGATCTAGGTATTGTCATCATTGGTAGGCAATCCATAAGTGGCTCTAATAACAGATTCATAAAGTAATTTAATTTTCTTTCTAGGAAAGTGTTACATGCCTTTCCTTAATGGAAATTGGAATCTAATATTTCCTTCCTTCATATCAATAATTGCACCAATCGTTCTAAGGAAAGCTCTACCAAGAATAATAGGACATGAAGGATTGCAATCTATGTCAAGAACAATAAAATCTACAGGCACATAATTACTATTTTCAACAATAAGAACATCATTAATTCTTCTCATAGGTTTCTTAATAGTGGAATCCGCAAGGTGCAAGTTTAAAGATCAATCATCAAAATCACGGAAACCTAACAAATCACACAAAGTTTTTGGAATCGTGGAAACACTAGCACCCAAATCACATAAAGCATAGCATTCATGATCTTTAATTTTAATTTTAATAGTTGGTTCCCACTCATCATAAAGTTTTGTAGGGCTAGAAACTTCCAATTCAAGTTTTTCTTCATAAGATTGCATCAAGGCATCAACGATATGTTTAGTAAACGCTTTATTTTGACTATAAGCATGAGGAGAATTTAGCATGGATTGCAACAAGGAAATACAATCAATCAAAGAGCACTTTTCATAGTTAAATTCCTTGAAATACATAATAGTGGGTTTAGCAACATCTAGGGTTTTAATATCTTCAGTCCCACTTTTATCAAATTTAGCATCAAGATCAATAGATTACGAATTCTTAGAACGCCTTCTAGGTAAAGGTGGATCATATTCAGTCCCATCATTATCAAGATTCATACTGCAAAACAAAGATTTAATAGGGGACACATCAATAACTTTTAGATCTTCATCATTATTTTCATAGGAACTAGAAGAACACGCTTTTATAAAGGCATCTTTCTTAGCACGCATCCTAGCGGTTCTTTCTTTGCACTCATCAATGGAAATTCTCATGGCTTTGAGAGACTCATTGATATCATGCTTAGGAGGAATAGATCTAAGTTTCAAATACTCAACATCAAGAGAAGTTCTATCAACGTTCCTAGCCAAATCATCAATCTTAAGAAATTTTTCTTCAATCATAGCATTAAAATTCTTTTGCAAAGTAATAAATTCTTTAATATTATATTCAAAATCAGAGGGCATCTTATTATAATTTCCATAAGAATTGTTGTAGGAATTACCATAATTATTAGAGGGATTACAAGGATAAGGCCTTGGATTGAAATTTCCTCTATACGCGTTGTTACCAAAATTGTTCCTACCAACAAAATTCACATCCATAGATTCATTATTATTCTCAATCAAAGTAGACAAGGGCATATCATTAGGATCAGAAGAAACACTCCTATTAGCAAATAATTTCATAAGTTCATCCATCTTTCCACTCAAAACATTAATTTCTTCTATCGCATGCACCTTTTTATTAGTAGATCTTTCAGTATGCCATTGAGAATAATTAACCATAATATTATATAGGAGTTTAGTAGCTTCTCCTAAAGTGATTTCCATAAAAGTGCCTCCCGCGGCCGAATCTAAAAGATTTCTAGAAGCAAAATTCAATCCGGCATAAAAAATTTGAACAATCATCCACAAATTTAAACCATGAGTATGGCAATTACGTATAATTAATTTCATTCTCTCCCAAGCTTGTGCAACATGTTCTTGATCAAGTTGCTTAAAGTTCATAATATCGTTTCTAAGAGAGATGATCTTAGCAGGAGGGAAATACTTAGAGATAAAAGCATCTTTGCACTTGTTCCATGAATCAATACTATTTTTAGGCAAAGACGAAAACCAAGCTTTAGCACGATCTCTAAGCGAAAAAGGAAATAGCTTCAATTTAACAATATCATTATCCACATCTTTCTTCTTTTGCATGTCACACAAATCAACGAAGCTATTTAGATGGGTAGCGGCATCTTCACTAGGAAGGCCGGAAAACGGATCTTTCATGACAAGATTCAGCAAAGCAGTATTAATTTCACAAGATTCAGCATCGGTAAGAGGAGCAATCGAAGTGTTAATAAAATCATTGTTGTTGGTATTGGTGAAGTCACACAATTTAGTATTATCCTGAGCCATTGTGACAAGCAAGCAAACTAACACACAAGCAAACAAAAATCAAGCGGGCAAAAAGAGGCAAATAGAGAAAGAGAGGGGGGATAGAGAGAGAGAGGGCAAATAAAACGGCAAGGGTGAAGTGGGGGAGAGGAAAACGAGAGGCAAATGGCAAATAATGTAATGCGGGAGATAAGGGTATGTGATGGGTACTTGGTATGTTGACTTTTGTGAAGACCTCCCCGGCAACGGCGCCAGAAATTCTTCTTGCTACCTCTTGAGCACTGCGTTGGTTTTCCCCGAAGAGGAAGGGATGATGCAGCAAAGTAGTGTAAGTATTTCCCTTAGTTTTTGAGAACCAAGGTATCAATCCAGTAGGAGGCTACGCGTGAGTCCCTCGTACCTGCACAAAACAAATAAATCCTCGCAACCAACGCAAATAGGGGTTGTCAATCCCTATAGGGCCACTTACGAGAGTGAGATCTGATAGATATGATAAAGATAATATTTTTTGTATTTTGTGATAAAGATGCAAAGTAAAATAAAGGCAAAGGAAATAACTAAGTAGTAGGAGATCAATATGATAAACATAGACCCGGGGGCCATAGGTTTCACTAGTCGCTTCTCTCGAGAGCATAAGTATTCTATGGTGGGTGAACAAATTACTGTTGGCCAATTGAGCATAATTATGAGAATATCTAGGCATGATCATGTATATAGGCATCACGTCTGAGACAAGTAGACCGACTCCTGCCTGCATCTACTACTATTACTCCACTCATCGACCGCTATCCAGCATGCATCTAGAGTATTAAGTTAAAAACAAAGTAATGCCTTAAGCAAGATGACATGATGTAGAGGGATAAACTCATGCAATATGAAGAAAACCCCATCTTGTTATCCTCGATGGAAACAATACAATATGTGCCTTGCTGCCCCTACTGTCACTGGGAAAGGACACCGCAAGATTGAACCCAAAGCTAAGCACTTCTCCCATTGCAAGAAAGATCAATCTAGTAGGCCAAACCAAACTGATAATTTGAAGAGACTTGCAAAGATAACCAATCATACATAAAAGAATTCAGAGAAGATTCAAATATTATTCATGGATAGACTTGATCATAAACCCACAATTCATCGGTCTCAACAAACACACCGCAAAAAGAAGGTTACATCGAATAGATCTCCACAAGAGAGGGGGGAACATTGTATTGAGATCCAAAAAGAGAGAAGAAGCCATCTAGCTACTAACTATGGACCCGTAGGTCTGAGGTAAACTACTCACACTTCATCGGAGAGGCTATGGTGTTGATGTAGAAGCCCTCCGTGATCGATGCCCCCTCCGGCAGAGCTCCGGAACAGGCTCCAAGATGGGATCTCGTGGATACAGAAAGTTACGGCAGTGGAATTAGGGTTTTGGCTCCGTATCTGATTGTTTGGGGGTATGTGGATATATATAGGAGGAAGGAGTACGTCGGTGGAGCAACAGGGGGCCGACAAGGGTGGAGGGCGCGCCTAGGGTAGGCAGGCGCGCCCCCCTACCTCGTGGCCTCCTCTCTTGTGCCTTGACGTAGGGTCCAAGTCTCCTGGGTTTTATTCGTTGAGAAAATCACGTTCCCGAAGGTTTCATTCCGTTTGGACTCCGTTTGATATTCCTTTTCTTCGAAACCCTAAAACAGGCAAAAAACAGTAATTCTGGGTTGGGCCTCCGGTTAACAGGTTAGTCCCAAAAATAATATAAAGGTGGATGATAAAGCCCAATAATGTCCAAAACAGTAGATAATATAGCATGGAGCAATCAAAAATTATGGATACGTTGGAGACATATCAGGCAGCGGGCTCGGGGGAGGCTCGTAGGCGGCGGATCGAGCGGAGAGGCGGCAACGACCGTGGCGGAGAAGACGGTTGGTGGCAATGGTTCGAGGGCGTCCCAGCTTGATTTGGTCACCGGGACGGACGAAGCTGGCCGCGGCGGGACTTCTGGACATACTCCCACACGCCAGAGATGCTGGTGGCCGCGACAACGACGGCGAGGCAAGGGTCACCGCGGGATCTTGGAGCTCTAAAACAAGAGCCAGAAAAGCGGGGAGGTGATAGGGATCGAGGGAAAAAGGGAGAGATGGGAGTTAGGGTTTCGGCGGACAAATATATAGGTCCAGGGGGCGACGTGGAGGGCTCCACGGCCATGGCGCCCTGGATGTGCTCCACGCACCACTCTGCCTCCTGTAGCGAGGTGGGAGGAGACCCAGGTTGGGCTGGGTTGCACTGTGAATGGCTTAGAGCCCATCTGTACAATAGGTGTAGCTCATTTCTTTTATGACCATATGTTTTTTTCTCTAGCCTCTGTTTTGTACTTAATTCATTTAGCAAATGAGTTTTGTAAAATGTGGGGATGGACACATATTTAGTATTGCAATGTTAGGTACTACCACCAAAAACTTAGGAGGAAGTTTGACTTAGCTTGAATTTTTCGTAAATGGAGAAGTATTCAAAAATGTTATTTTGGCACGGTTTTAAATGTTTGAGGGCATTTAATAAGGAAAAACTTTGTTTTTGCCACTCTAGCTTTTGCCAATTTTGCTTATGCCACTCTAGAATTTGACTTCCCATGTTTGCCACTCTTAGCTTTTGACAATACATCACTTTTGCCAATCCGTGGCAAAAGCAAAATTTTCAGAGTGGCAATTGTGATACATTGTCAAAAGCTAAGAGTGGCAAAAGTGAAATGAAAAATATCATTTTTGCCATGGAATGGCAAAAGTGATGTATTGTCTAAAGCAAAGAGTGGCAAAAGTGAGATGTCAAATTCTAGAGTGGCATAAGCAAAATTGGCAAAAGCAAGAGTGGCAAAAACAAAGTTTTCCCATTTAATAACCTTTTAAAATATTATTTTCAACATGACAAATATCCAAGGATTATCTACCACACTTTGAACATTTTATTAACATTTTATTTTTAACGTTTGAGAAATTTGAATTTGAACTTGAACGGGATTGAACCATCGCGGATTTAACAACAATAATCATGGTGACGTGGCATCATGAGCAGAGGTTACTATAGCTTAATTATCCGGGTGTCACAAACGGCATCTCCGGAGCACCTCCTTGCGGGGGGATGGAGCGAGAGGTTGAAGAAGGTGGCTTCTTTGAAGCCGGAACCTTCCTCCGCTTTACGCCCGCGACCTTGCTGACCTTCTCCGCCGCCGGCCAGGATCGCGCTGCCACGCACCCGGAGCGTGGGCCATCATGGCGGGGGCGGCCGGATTCTCGCCCTGCATGACCATGTTGCCCAGCCGCTTGTGGGCAGGCGCGGCGTGGGCTTGGGCGATGGCGGCGGGGCCAACATGGCCGGCAGCGAGATCCGCCCGAGGACGAGGGACAGTATGGGGTCGTCCATGGCGGCGAGGGACGCCCGGGGAGGAGCAGCCGGAGTTTGCGGAGCGGGGGCAATGGTGGCGGAGGTTGCGGGGAGCGGGAAGGGCCGCGCGGAAATGTCCCTCCCACCAAATCTCGCGTGGGATAGGGGTTGAGCTCGGGTCGGCCTCCCAGCCCGTGAAGATAGAGGTTGGGGGAGAAGATTTGCCGTGCCCCGCAAAAAAAATTGTGGGCCGGGACAGAATGCGGGGTCTGCTCGTTCAGATTTTCTGGCCCCGGCCCATAATTTGGCGGTTATTTTGTGGGCTGGGGCGTTTTGCGGGGTCTGCTAGAGTTGCTCTAAACCATGCTACTCCATCCGTTTCAAAATAGATGACCCACCTTTGTGAACGGAGGGAGTAGTTGCGAGAGAACTAGGTTAGTTCCTTTTGCGACAAGAAAAAGTCTTAGACCTTGTCACAGCTGTGCTTATTTAGATACATTACAACCGCGCACTTTTCCTTCCCTCTCATGCCATCAGTGGTTTCGGCCATCGGATCTCAAGTTTTGGGCAAATCTGGCCGTTGGATGTCCCCCCAATTCCGCCTGGGCTTCGTTTGCTGTACAGCTCGCGCTACATGGGCTGGATCGCTGCTCCCGTAACAAAATCCATGGTCCGCTGTTCACTGGGCCGACTGGGCCGATGGCCTGTCATAATCCTTGGAGCGCTATGTCGTGCGGCTCGTTTCCAGTGGAAGCGGAACTTTCTCCATCGAGAGTAGACCCGGCCGGTCGTTGCGCTCAGAAAAATTAAACAAGCCGCGGGGTCGCACGGTTGCCGGTGAGGTCAGATTGAGGATCGCACGGCCTTCCCAGTCGAGGATAGAGATCATGTTGAACTGCTTCGAGAACCGCACGCCGATGCAGGCACAGATGAAGCGACACTCGACTCTTCGGTGAAGCATAGGATTGAAACTGACTCGATGGGGTTAAAAGAGGCAATCAACTATCAGTTACCAGGAGCATTCATCGCGGGTGAAGTGCGCCGCTCACCGGCGTGACAAATTAAGGTGTTCATTTCTTTTCTCCAACCTGCAGCTGCTTTGGTTCCTTCGTGTTCTGCATGGTGACGTCGACTGTCGTTTGGAGTTGAATCGCCGGCGATTGATTGAGGAAGTAAATCAGACTCCATTAATAACGTTAATCGATGCGAGCCACTCTCCGCCTGCTGATAATATAAGGTCAGTTACCAATGTCGATTCACGCTCTTCCTCCCGTCCACGGGCGTCTATATAATCTCCACCGTCCTGCTGCTCTTTCTTCACTCCCCTCACTTTCGCAAAACCTTCTCTGGCAGCTGTAGGAGAAACATAGGTCGCTAATTCGCCTTTCCTGTTCTTCTTGTTCTTCCTGTTGTCCCTTGTTCATACCTCCCCTTTCCCCCTAATTATTCATCTAATGCTAGATTTTCTTTTTGATACTGTTCTTTGTACTAGAAAAATAAGTATGTGTTCTCTACCTTACAGATCTGATCTTGGTTCTACTGAATTGGCTGGTTCTGTTTTGCTGGATACGAAGTATAAGGGGGTGGCCATTTGGAAGACGAGGCGCTGATTTGAACTTCAGTTATTTGTTGCCTGGAGTATCATGTTTCAGTCCTCACATTTGGCAGTTGCTCAGATTAGTAATGGCAACACTTTGTTGGTTTGCTGCAGTATTCTTTGACAAAGTGCATAGTACACTTCAGAGTAATCACTAATTTTTTTGTAATCTATTGCTACTTTATGGCATTTGTGCTTCAAACTCTCAATTTCATATACATAAATCCATGGGAAAATGCTCAACATGACCAGCAGAATATTATTTCTGTAGATAGTCTATTACTCACTATCTGCTACTTTTATTTCTAATCTACTTTAGTGATCTATAAACTCTCTTATATTTATTTACGGAGCAAATTCCATAGGAGACCAGTGTGTACGTGCTTTTGCAGTCTGGACACATAATGACATCAGTATCCATGTGTCACTGAGCAAGAGATGCAGTATGTCCTAACGAGAAAGTTTTGATGTCAAATTATTGTCCCATTCATTGAACAGAACTTCAATTCAGACGCTAACAATTTCCAGGTTTAAGTAATGTGGAAATCTGCAGTAATCATGTTTTTAGTTTTATCTGTTTTACCCCATTTGAACTTTCCTATGCCTCCCAATATGTTTACGTTCTAACCAGCGCAGTCCCAGTTGTCTGAAGTTAACCAGAATTTGAAACTCTACTCTGGTACATCAGCATCCGTTTTCATGGTTATGAGATTGGTGTTTGGGTAGGAAAAGAAAGCAGATATTTTCAAATATTCAGGATAACTGCCAATCACAATGATACTCACAGGGCTCATAATGCCTAAATGCTTGTGAAACTTGATGAATACTGAGATGTGTTTGTCATTTTGCATATCATCACGTAAAGAACATTGAACTTGAAAACCTACAGAGGTTTCTTCTTAAGAAAACTCCTGTAGAAACTGAACTTTATTCCTCATCAGGAATGTAGGTAATTGTTGCTTTTGAAATGTCTATCCGGGAGGCTCCCAAATGGAACTGTACTGACCAAGTATGTTACTGAGCTTTTGGGTTCAGTTATATATATATATAAACTATCCAAGAATGACCTAATGTTGTGGATTTTTTTTTCTCATGTTCTGTCTTGGAAGCTCACACATTGAGTTGTTCAAGGAGTAGGCAGTGCTCTGTCGCGGCAGAGAGGAATCGTCTCCCATGTCGCCTAGGAGGGCTCCCAGGTGACAGATGGGGCAAGAGGAATCTAGCCTAAGATATTTTGTGTTTTTTTTCACTAGATCCTGCATCAAACAATCATGGTGTGTTCTGTAATAATTTCCGTCGAATTTTAATGGTTTTGCAAGATCTAATTTATTCCACCTAGCACAAACATTATCTGAATGCATCAAGTATTGAATTGAGCAACTGCCCTATGTATATCAATTTTGCATCATTCAGATTTTAGTACAAACATTATCGTACAACATTTTCCAAATATCTATATTGTCTTTCCAAATAAAATGAATTGGTGAAGCAACGCTTGCCTTACCTCCATATATTTATGAAAATTCTGACCAGTCTATAGTTAAAATGGACGGGCGCAGCAACGCGCACCATCATGGTCTAATCTTCTTCAAGGCCAGCCCCCAGACCGATCTTGATGTCATCAAGAAGGCATGAAGCTCTGTTTTTGCCCCGACCTATTGCATTCTGATACTCTGTCCGTCTTAAAATATACACAAACAAAAAAAATGAGACCCCAGTGCGCGTTTTGCACCGGTGCGCCCCCAGGGGGCGATTTGTAGCGCCTCCTCGGGGGCCAACGGCTAGAGATGCTCTAAGGATTGAGTCCCATAGATCAACAAATGCTCCAATACTATTCTTATACACGACAATACATAACAATTTACGACACCTCTCGGTTCCCTTGACGGTCAAGTGCCCTAGTGTTGCCGTGTGGCGTCGCGCTTTTGCGGAAAAAAACTTGTTTTTTTGGAAAAGAACCCACACTCCAATTTGGCAGCACATGCCAGGGTCATGTCATGGGCCCACTTGTCATCCACATGCGCCGAGTAGTCAAATAGCGGTAATCTTATTCAATAGTCGTGCCTACTCCACCACTCCTCTCTCTCCGTCTCGTCGCCTCCCTCCTCATCGAGAAACCCTCATCTCTTTGGGTCTCTTTGTCAAATCCCTACCCAACCAACCGCCTGCTGCTGCCTATTATCATCATCGATGGCCAACGAGTGGGATAGGATGGTCAATGACTGGGCCGACACCGATCCGGTCAAGGTCTCCATTGCCTGCGGGATTAGCGCACATTTCAAGAGTGCGCCATTGCTCGAGAATCACGCGTGGGGCTTGGTCAAACTGTTGAGGACGGATCAGAAGGGTGTTCTCATGGTTCCCATTATCGTCTGGTGCATGCTCGACTCGCGGTCCAGTGATGTTGCCCAGCAGGCCATGTACCGCCCATGTAGCAGGTGCAGCCTGTGGCCGCTCCTGCCCGATCTAGAGGCAGAGTGTGTCAGTCACATTGAAGTGGTTGTGCCACATCGTCTCGACTCGAGCTACCTTGGCATCTCTCGCAAGAAGCCACCGCCAGGTATGCATGTCATCGTCATTGATGACAACGAGGAGCAAGATGCTTCGCCTGATGTGCAGGTTGTGGACCGGCTTATCGTCGCATGGCACAAGGAGGCTCGCATCTATGTGAAGGAGCTGCCAGACATCATTCTTTTAGTGAAGACTAAGAAGAAGCCACAAGAGCACGAGGTGCAGCTACGGGAGCAAGGCGAGCAACCACGGGAGCAGGAGGAGGAGCCATGGGAGGAGATGCACAGGGCAAAGAAGAAGAAGGCATGCAATGTGCATGCTTAGCACCGCTCTGCACGCCTGAGTGGCACACCCATCCCCCACCGTTTCGCTCAAATGAACTGAAGAAGTTGTAGCGGTTTACTAAAGAAAAGATGCAGCTACTACTAGCTCTTAGCGGTAGCAGTTAGCAGTATTGTAGTTAGCATTAGTAGTGAGCAATAGCAGTTACCAGTTACTAGTAGTACTTAACTTATATTTGTATGTAAGTTTGGACATGAACTAGCAATGTACAATTGTTTAGTTTTAACAATTGCCTTTGTCTGAATTTTGGCAACATGTCAGTCTTAGTTAAGGACCCAATTTTGGCACCATGTCAGTGTCACTGAGTGAATCTATGTTTGTCAGTTTGGACATTGTTTTGGCAATTGGCTTCATGTTTCCATGGCACTTTTCATCCATTTTTGGCAACACCTCTTGGACAAAGTTAGGCAGCACATTGTTTGGTCATGTTGTTAAAAATGCGTTTAGATGCCGACACATTCAGCTGCATTCACATGTGCTGCCAAACATAGTGGCACATTCAGATAATGATACACAACATAAATATGTTTTGCCAAAGTTAAACAGAACATTGAGATAGTGATACACAACATAGTGACACATGTGCCACCAAAGTTAAACAAAAGTTTTAACTTAGTAACATCATTACATAACATAAATTCATTAGGTGCATAACATAACATAGCATTTACAGTTCTTCAGGTGTAGTACATCATGTTAGCAGACAGTTTTAACTTAAGTAACATCATTACACTCACCAAAAAGTATGCACCCGGCATCATCCTTCCAAGGCTTGTTATATAGAGGCCTTATATTTACTTATCCAACTTAACCTTCATTGTCTTCATGACTCCAAGATTGCCTTGATCTACTCCAACTTCTCCTCGCTCCCATGCCCAGCATTCAGCAGGTCAGCAACAACCTTCTCAAGCTCCTTCTCTTCTGCAAGTTGGTCCATGTCCACCTTGATCTCATGCATGGCCTTCCTTGTGTTCTAAATGATATATGCCTGAGTCTTCAGGATACACATTTACTCCTTTGCAAGCCTAAGCTTCTCCATCTTGAGCTCCATCTCTACCTCTTCCTTCTTCGTCTTCATCTCCATCTGGTAGTCCACCTTGTCAACACCATCCTGCCAATCAACCATCTTGCTTACACCATCCACCATTTTCTGGTACTCACTGCACACCTGATCATAGTGCTTCTTCATCTTGGCTAGGTTTTTGTCATAGGCCACTTTATCTGTCACCCTTCCACGGTTTTGCTCATGAAACATGTACCATAACTTGTTCAAGAAGTTCTGTAGTATGATAGGCTAAGTAGCATCAACCCACTGCACTACTCCATAGTTTACACCCTCTGCCAAATTTAACTAAATTTAAGACATGTTGACATTGAAAAATAAGTATATGACCATATGGAGACACGGCAGTGAGCAAATGAAATGCTTTGTCACTACTATATGTTATATGGAGAATACCAAGCACCCACAACACTTGGTCTAGAATAAGTGTATGACTGTATACACACACTAAGAGAAACTAGTTAACAAGTAGCATATGCATAAACAAGATGAAATCAGATTACCAAAGTATATTTAAACAATCAAAGGAATCATTGTAACTTGTATAATAAAAGGTATCTCCTTATCATCTAACATTTATAAACAGAAGACAATGATAACTAAGCTAGAAAGAACATAATAACAACTACTATATGCTATATACTTGTTACCAAGAGTAAACCCAACCTAATAAAAACTACAAGTAGTAGGACAATAAAACAAAGCCAGAAAGAACATAACATGACAGTGAGATAAATAGTATATCAATACAAGCAAGTTGGATAATAATGACCCAGCATAGGACCTAGCATGTACCACGCACATTAACAACATAATTAACAGTGAGATAAACAGTATATCAATGCAAGCAAGCTGCAATTTGTAATAAATATGAAATGTTTGTCACTAAAAATTCACCTTAATGATCAGTAATTAATGATCATTTAAAAAAGGAATGCAATTTACACCTATCTAACTACAGCTAAATTGGAGTATGAATTACCAACTAAATTTCTGCTATCACATTGAACAACTAATCAGCAAGATAAACATATTAACAATATGCACATTCTGTTACTGTACTATAACATTCGGGCACATTTGAGTGTAGCAAGATAAACAACTCACCTTCATAGGGAAGCCAAGGAATCTTCTTCTAGTATGTGTCCCTTCAAAAGCAACAAATTTCTCTAGTCTAGGCTTGTGCGGCATATGCTTGGGCACATCATCCAATGCAGATCCATAGTATAGGGCCTCAGGAATGGTCTCCGAGGTCTCCTACATGCATAACCCCTAAGATCAACGAAATATTTTGCGAATCAAAAAGCTCAGAACATAATATATCCCCAAATGCAAAAACCCTAACCCTAAACTAACTAAAGGATGAGAGGGAGAACTTATAAATTATTCTGTTTCCATGAAGTCGTCGCCCATGCTGTTGTTGTCATCACTGCTCTCTTCTCCATCCCACCGACGAGGTGGTTCAGTATTAGAGGAGAGCGAGCTTGGGGAGAGAGTGCGCGACTGAGGAGGAGGAGTTAGCTCATTTTGACCCGGTCGGAATGCCCCCTGGCATGTGCTACAAAATTGAAGCATGCGTTATTTTCCAAAAAAGCAAGGAGTTTTTCCCGCAACGCACGGCACCATGCGACGGCAACAGGGCGCTCGACCGTCAAGGGGGCCATAAAGGTACCATAGATTGTTAGTATTCTCATGTATAATGATCATATTGGAGCGTTTCTCGACCCGTGGGTCTAAATCTTTGTGTGCCAGAAATTCAAGGACGAACCGTGTAATTTTCTCTTAGATCTGCCACCTACGTCGGTGATACGTCTCCAACGTATCTATAATTTTTGATTGCTCCATGCTATTATATATTCTGTTTTGGATGTTTAATGGGCTTATTTATACACTTTTATATTATTTTTGGGACTAACCTATTAACCGGAGGCCCAGCCCAAATTGCTGTTTTTTTGCCTATTTTAGTGTTTCACAGAAAAAGAATATCAAACGGAGTCCAAACTGAATGAAACCTTCGGGAGCGTGTTTTTTGGAACAAACGTGATCAAGAGGACTTGGAGTGGACGTCAAGCAACCAACAAGGAGGCCACGAGGCACGGGGGCGCGCCTACCCCCCTGGGCGCGCCCTCCACCCTCGTGGGCCCCTCGTGGCTCCATCGACCTACTTCTTCCTCCTATATATATATCCACGAAAACCTAAAACCTTCTGTACTACAACAGGACCCCCACTATAGCAACGCCTTTTTCCGTATCTAAATGTCCATATATGTGTTGCTAGGGTCTTTACCAACGGTTTGGGATGCGTAGCCTTATCCAGTGTTGCTAGCGCATAATGCAATGCTTATACTATCGTTGGTAAAAAGGTCCGTTGCAAGAGAACAACAGATAAAACGGACTTTTACAACAATTTTATGTGTTGGTGCTTGATGTACATGAATCAAAATCCCATTGCTTGGCAATGAAGAATTTCCAACGTTTCAAGTGTTGGTACATATATAGTGTCAATAATAATATTACATGTATATATAATTATATATTGCTAGCAATTAAATTAATGCTCCATGTAAAGGCGATAATTATGTATTTGAAGTGAACGAAAAACAACACAATATACTCACGAGAGGAAGAAATCATATATTAGATCAAAACTGTTGGATTACAATAGTGGATATTACAGGAGGAACATCATCCAAATGTGATGCATAATCTAACAATTTTCTTGACCGCGAAACTTAAACTGAAAATATCCATCTTAACTGAGGAACAACATCCGACAAGAACGTCATCCCTACAATATAACTAAAACTAAATGCATCCGTCATCATCATCATGAAATGGATCATCGACATCATCATTGCAGTATAATCGCCACACTCCCATATACTCATCCATTTATCTTTTGAATCTACAAACAAGAAAACAAAACTGAACTGTTAACACACAATACCTTGACATGAAGCAAATAGTAATATAGGCAAATATTAGTCACGTACAAAGGTTGAAGGCCATGGAAGCTTTTATTTTTATGCATTACCGAGAGTATTGCAGTTTTGCAACTTCATACCAAATATTCAGTTTGCACTAGTGCCATATCGACATGCACTACCCAGAATTCATTTCTAATTTCAGGACCATCAAGTTTAAATTTAGGATCAGAACTTACCATTGTATCTAGAGCTACGCCCTTGTTATGATTTTTCGGGCTCTTCAAGAATACTTTAGTTCCTGCCTGTTAGAAAAAATAAAAGTTGCCATATGAGAAGACAGAAACAAAACAGGGGAACATATGAAATGAATTTGAGCACAACAGATAGTTCATTGGCATCCATCCAACTCAGGGAACCACTTCGAGCACTCTTACAGCATGCATTAGCACCTTATGTTGTTTTTGTAGTCTGGACAACAGACTGATAGCAAAGAAGTAATAAACAACTAAACAAGCCACAAATAGTCTAAACAAAATTTGTATGTGATTATGAAAGGATACCGCTTGTTTGCAACAGAAGTTTTTTCTCCCTGACATGCACTAACATTCTTGTTTTTAACAACATTTAGCAAGACGACCAGTAGATACATAACCATTGGAGCAACATATTTTGAACATATTGTATATGGGAATGGATATATACCTTATGTGCAGCAGAATCTATTTCCCTTCGCTCGTGCACTGAAATTCTTGTCCATTACATATCTGCTGCAACATGACAATGACCAAAAGTTTAAATAAATTATGTAAAAGACAATATTCTGTGGTCCTACTCGACCTTATGATAGTCATCCCCACAGATGTGAAGACGATTAATTCAGATTTCAGCTCAAACAATCATATTTTGAAGTAATTTTTGCCCCTACAATCAATAAAATAAGTCTTACCACATTTATTCCTTATCAAATCAAAATATCAACTCATTTAGTACTAAGTAGGTACTCGGAATAAATCAAGCTATTCCTATTTCATAGTGAAAATGATGAACTAAGACATGAAACCGTTACTCTGAAATGTAAATTTGCAAGGGGTCCATTATTTTGTTCATCGGGTGTATAAGAAAAAGAGCAAGTAACAAAATGAAACTCCATATAGCAGCTCTTTCAATGACCCCATGCTTTTTAGTTTTTTTTCTATGCTGGGAACATTACTATGAATAAAATGCAGTTATCTTTCGATACTAGTAATTTAACTGTTGATCTATTTCAGTTGCTTAGGGAAGATGAACTTGTACTTGTGTGGTATGATGTTTAACTTGGTTTTTGCAGGGGGGGACACATGTTCAGGTTTAACACTATCCACGGATAGTAAGAGGATCATAAGCTCAAGGACACCCAAGTTCATTCTCTTTGGTCTTAAGGAGGTTTCGTTCATGCACAAGCATTAGAGCTAGGCTGATGAGATTTTTAAGTTGGAACTGTGAGGAGATCCCATGGGCCAAGGCTGATTGTGTTGCAGAGTATACATGTGTTTTCACTATCATGCACATGGTTGTTCACTAACATTTATTTTCAGAACAAGTGTGTCATTTTGTAGACTGGACTTCTAGTTGTGCTGCTGCAGATCATGTTCTGATATTCATAATAAAATTAACATTTTATTAGGGCCTCACTAGTCTACATGATACTTACTGCAATTTGTCCATAGGTACGACCAAGATAACACTTCTTCTAGTCACTCCATCGTTCATTTTCTACAAATGACACCCCAGCCAGAATACAATATGATAGCAATAAGAAAATAACAAGGTCACAAATGTCTGCACACACACGAAGAAAGAAAGAAACTATGCTAGGTGTTCAACCGCAAAATGTTAGGCAAGAACTAACCCAACTGTACTACCCAACTAGAATAGGATAGTCAGAATTGGAGTTCCATGAAGAAAGTCTATGAAGAGATTGAACTCACCAAGGTAGTAATGGTGGAGAACTACATTGAAATATTGCACGCATCCACACCTGAAACCTTAATAGTTACTAGATTTAAGCCACCTCTTATGTTCAGTAAACCTACGAACACCAAAACAAGGAGGCGTCAGGGCACTATAATGAATAAAACCTAAAAAGCTATTCTCAATCAAATAGGGAACGTGTAAGCTTATAGAAGAAGAATCTGAAACAACCCCCTCTATCTCAAGGCCCCCAAAATTCTGAACCAATAATAGAGGACAGCTATCAAACACTTGGTGTGCACTACCAAATTCACACAAGAGAAGAGTAATTAGAAAGCATAGAAGGGACAGATCTGAACCAAGGGGGGAGGAGGCAAAATCGTCAAGTCGTACTAGTATTTACCTTGTGTTTCTATGAATCGAGGGTGGGGACTGATCTGCTTTCCATCCCAGTTGCTGAACAAGACATGCCTCTTGTGCCCTCAACCTCAAATCCTCAATGAATCGGCGGGGTGCGCTACGAGGTTCAGGAGGGAGGGTAGGCCATGATCGATCTCCTCAAGATAGAGATCCTATGAGACGAGGAAGGGAACTGTGTTGATATGGGGAAGGGGGAGGTTTCCGATTTTGATGGCGCAGTTACCTCCTCGCGATGCCAAATTTTGGTCTGCGTTCTTCATTCGTATGGCGGGTGGGGCCATGGTAATCAAGCGCGCGTGCTTATTCGCTATCGCGGGAGAGAATGGAGGGAAAGGAAAACTTTGGTGCGAAATCACAAAAGAATACCAGTAGTAAAAAATTATGCGAAATAATTTATAATTTTTGTTATTATCATATCTGGCCCTTGACACGCACATGTACATATATTTGTGCCAAACACAATGTGCTTCTTCTATGATTGTAAAAATTCAGTGCAAGATGGGTGAAGTAATATTGATTTTTGTTGCTCAAACCGGGCCTGATTGGCCGCGAATTGCCGCTCGCGGTGTTTCTGCTCAACTTCATTCGTCGTTGCGCGCATGGTACCGTCAGCCGCGGACACCACCCCGCTCCACCGCCCTTCCCTTGCCCTTGTCGGCGATGAGGGCGGCGGAGTGCAGCGGCTAGGCCAAGCCGATCATGACCAATTGGTCATCGGGGCGGCACCAACGCCGCGCGCAGACATCTTCATGGTGGTCTTCGACTGGTAGATGGTATAGGCCTTCACCAGCGCGGCGTTTGCGAGGACCCAGTCTGGCGCAACATCTAACAATGTGAACACGGCATGATGATGCGCATTGCGCCATGTCATGAAACTCGGCCGTCACTAGAGCACCGCGGCGACATTCTCCTGTTGTAGCGTTTGAGCTACGGCACGAGGTGCCCATGTGCATTCGTGAGCTCCAGGTATGGATCCAGCTTCATAGCGACCGGGCATCGATAGGGCGGCAATCAGCAATGAGGTGGGGAAGGCAGTGGCGAGGGCGGCGCCGAATTGCGGTCATGGAGGGAGCTCGAACTGTCACTAAAACTCCTCGTCCATTGCGGCAGCATCGGCCAGGAGGGTGACTGTTGCTACTCTTGGTCATCCAAGGAGAGCACGGCCTCCTTCTTTGATGGCGTAGAGGAGAATGATGGATCAAAAGACCACGCGTGGGCGGCGCCACGATCTGAAGGAAGATCTTTCGCCGGCGCCGAGAACAATCCGGAAGAGCCTGACTAGCCTATCTTGCCGGTCCAGGAGAGGATCGGATTGGATGCTATGGTTGTGCGGAGAGGAGCGAAGATGAGATAAAGATGGGGTTGGTCGATGCCGGAGCCGTACTTAATTAGCCCGGGCAGGCGGATTGATGTTGCTTCAATGCGGCACGGCGGTCGGAGTATGCTTCTTGGTCGTTGCGCCCGCATTGAAGCGGTGCCACACTCCCGTCCTGTCAGGTCGCTCCGACTGACATCAAGGCCGCCGAGTCACGTCCATTCTGGAGTGGCTGGCCGACATCGATACGCGGTCGCAGTTCCTACAGCGGTTCGCGTGGGAGAGTGTTTTGTTGGAACTGCGTACATTAGCACGAGTCCGGATGCTTTCAAACTTCCCCAGCTTTGGTTCCGTTTCAAGATTTTGGCTCGTGGACTTAACTGTGTATGTGCGTGTTAATACCTTTAATATATTATAACAAAAGAGTATAAAATCATTCTTATTTTCGGTAATGCCTCATTATTTTGTGACCTCGTAATATTTCCCTACCGCTCAAAAAAATTCCTACAATTCATAGTCCACCGCTGCTTATTTTTGCTTTTTTATTTCAATTTACGCCTACGGCAAAAAAAGATCTATTTATGCCTGGGGTATGAAATTTTGTCGTAGAGCAGTTCACGCTGGAGAGTGTTCTTGTGGAACTGCGTACATTAGCATGAGTTCGGACGCCCGCAAACATCCCCCAGCTTTGATTCCGATTTGAGGGGATTTTGGCTCGTGAACTTAATTGTATATGTGCGTTTTAATACCTTTAATATATTATAATAAAATCATTCTTATTTTCTGTTGTGCCTCATTATTTTGTGACCACGTAATATTTCCCTGCCGCTCAAAAACAATCATGCCTACAATTCATAGTCCAATGCTGCTTAATTTTGATTTTTTATTTCAATTTACGCCTACTACGGAAAAAATCTATTTATGCTTGCATTATGAAATTTTGTCCTAGAGCGGTTCGCGCGGGAGAGTGTTCTGGTGGGACTGTGTACATTAGCACGAGTACGGACGCCCGCAAACCTCCCCCAGCTTTGGTTCCGGTTCAAGGGAATTCTACCTCGCGGACTTAATTGTATATGTGCATTTTAGCAGTAGGGAATTTACGCCTACGGCAAAAAAAGATCTATTTATGCCTGGGGTATGAAATTTTGTCGTAGAGCAGTTCACGCTGGAGAGTGTTCTTGTCGGACTGCGTACATTAGCAGGAGTTCGGACACCCGCAAACATCCCCCAGCTTTGATTCCGATTTGAGGGGATTTTGGCTCGCGAACTTAATTGTATATGTGCGTTTTAATACCTTTAATATATTATAATAAAAAAATCATTCTTATTTTCTGTCGTGCCTCATTATTTTGTGACCACGTAATATTTCCCTGCCGCTTAAAAACAATCATGCCTACAATTCATAGTCCAATGCTGCTTAATTTTGATTTTTTATTTCAATTTACGCCTACTACAGAAAAAATCTATTTATGCTTGCATTATGAAATTTTGTCCTAGAGCGGTTCGCGCGGGAGAGTGTTCTGGTGGGACTGTGTACATTAGCACGAGTACGGACGCCCGCAAACCTCCCCCGGCTTTGGTTCGGGTTCAAGAGAATTCTGCCTCGCGGCTTAATTGTATATGTGCATTTTAATATCTTTAATATATTATAATAAAATGGTATAAAATCATTCTTATTTTCCGTCATGCCTCACTATTTTTTGACCTCATAATATTTCCCTACTGCTAAAAAAATATGCCTACAATTCATAGTCTAACGTTGCTTAATTTTGCTTTTTATTTCAATTTACGCCTGCTGCGGAAAAAAGTTAATGCCTATGATATAAAAAATTTGTCAGAAAACAACCATGCAGAAGTTCGAACAAACCCTACTAGAATGGACGCAAGGAAATCACCAACAGGATAGACTAGTGTTTACAGTACATATGATTATGGCTACAACATTTATTTATTTCTTGTTTCTTAAGGAGAACTTGTTGGATCGATGGGAGAAAAGAACTCGGCCCTACAGCAACGAGTTCAACTTGCCTTTCTCTTCAAGCCCATCTCTTATCCCGGGACGATCTGCAGGGTAAGCTGTTACTGGGCTTATTTTCCCTCCAAGCCCATCTCTTAAGCCCTCCTGTTTTTTTTTCTTTTGGATGTGTTGTGCTTCTGATTGACGGAAAAAACCGGGCAACGGTTAACACAATTTTGAAAAGTTCATAGAATTCCGAAAAAGTTCACAATTTTCTAAACAAATCATGAAATTTAAAAAGTTCATCAATTTAAAAAAATGTTCATGAATTTCAAAAAAAGTTCATCGATTTGGAAAGAGTTAGCGGAAACAAAAAACATATATTTGAGAAACTTTTTATGAAATGGACAAAAATTTCACGAATATGAAAATTTTCATCAATTTTGAAGAAAGCTCATCGATTTCAAAAAATGTACATTGAATTAAAACAAAACGTCCATCGAATTTGGAAAAAGTTCATCAATTTTCAATAAAATTTCCCAAATTTCAAACGAGTTCATCAATTTTGAAAAACAATCATCAATTTAGAAGCAAATCTCAATTTTGAAAAAAGTCCATCGATACTGAAAAAATTCATGCATTTTGCAAAAATTAAAAAATATAAATAGAAAAAATGAAAGAATAAACAAACAAAAGCGGTCTAGAAAAAACCCATCTAGGGAAGCTTCCCAAAACCGGGGGCTTCCCTGAACTGAAGAAAGAATAAAATGGGAAAATGAAGTTAGTAGGCACAAGCATTTAGATATTCTAGTGGTTACTCGGTGTGGATTTGAAAGAAGATGTCTAGAGTTCAATCCCATCGCCACTCATCATTTTTTGTTCTTTAAGCAGAAAAAAGGGTCAATGGGGTGCGCCCGTTTGTGCCGATGCTTTTAACCGAATAGGATTTAACCTGATGTGGATCGGAGAATAAAATGAAGGGACTACGTGCGATTTGGTTTTCGCCCGAATGGTTAGCAGATATTTTTGCCACCACATTCATTATGTTTGTTGGCGTGTCTAATTTTTATTTTTAATTATGTAAATTTGCAGTCTTATAACAGACATAATATAGAACAAATACAAGGCAACATATAAGATCTGTTACAATCTATGTATGACACTATGGTCATGAGATGTAAGTCTACAACGCATATGCTGCAACGCTTATATGCGTATCTCTTGTGAATTTTGCAACCTATGGTCAAAATGTTGTAGAATATGTGTTGCTTTATAGGGGTTATCCTTGTAGTGTGTACCCAAGATATCCCATCTTGGGGCCTTTTCCGGAGCTCCGCCAGAGGGGGCATTGATCATGGAGGGCCTCTACATCAACTCCATGGCCCCTCTGATGATATGTGAGTAGTTTAGTTCAGACCTCCGGGTCCATAGTTATTAGCTAGATGGCTTCTTCTCTCTCTTTGGATCTCAATACAAATTTCTATTCTCTTGGAGATCTATTCGATGTAATCTTCTTTTACGGTGTGTTTGTCGAGATCCGATGAATTGTGGGTTTATGATCAAGATTATCTATGAATAATATTTGAATCTTATCTGAATTCTTTTATGTATGATTGGTTATCTTTGCAAGTCTCTTTGAATTATCAGTTTGGTTTGGCCTACTAGATTGATCTTTCTTGCAATGGGAGAAGTGCTTAGCTTTGGGTTCAATCTTGCGGTGCTCAATCCCAGTGACAGTAAGGGAAACACATGTATTGTATTGTTTCCATCAAGGATAAAAAGATGGGGTTTATATCATATTGCATGAGTTTATCCCTCGACATCATGTCATCTTGCTTAAAGCGTTACTCTGTTCTTATGAACTTAATACTCTAGATGCATGCTGGATAGCGGTCGATGTGTGGAGTAATAGTAGTAGATGCAGGCAGGAGTCGATCTACTTGTCATGGACATGATGCCTATATACATGATCATACCTATATATTCTCATAACTATGCTCAATTCTATCAATTGCTCGACAGTAATTTGTGCACCCACCATAATACTTATGCTATCTTGAGAGAAGCCACTAGTGAAACCTATGGCCCCCGGGTCTATTCTCTATCATACAAGTTTCCAATCTATTTTATTTTGCAATCTTTACTTTCAATCTATATCATAAAAATACCAAAAATATTTATTTTATTATTATTATCTCTATCAATCTCACTCTTGCAAGTGGCCATGAAGGGATTGACAACCCCTTTATCGCGTTGGTTGCCAGGTTCTTATTTGTTTGTGTAGGTACGAGGTGACTCGCGCATGGTCTCCTACTGGATTGATACCTTGGTTTTCAAAAACTGAGGAAAATACTTACACTGCTTTGTTGCATCACCCTTTCCTCTTCAAGGGAAAACCAACGCATGCTCAAGAGGTAGCAAGAAGGATTTCTGGCACCGTTGCCGGGGAGATCTACGCCAAGTCAAGACATACCAAATACCCATCACAACCCTTATCCTTCGCATTACATTATTTGCCATTTGCCTATCGTTTTCCTCTCCCCCACTTCACCCTTGCCGTTTTATTCGCCCTCTTTTCCTTTCGGCCTCTCTTTCCGTTCGCTTTTCCTTCGCTTGCTTGCTTGTGTGTTGGATTGCTTGCTTGTCATGATGGCTCAAGATAATACTAAATTGTGTGACTTTGCCAATACCAATAGTAATGATTTTATTAGCACTCCAAATGCTCCTCTTACCGATGCTGAATCTTGTGAAATTAATACTGCTTTGTTGAATCTTGTCATGAAAGATCCGTTTTCTGGCCTTCCTAGTGAAGATGCCGCTACCCATCTAAACAAATTTGTTGATTTATGTGATATGCAAAAGAACAGAAATGTGGATAATGATATTGTTAAACTTAAGCTATTTCCGTTTTTGCTTCGAGATCGTGCTAAAGCTTGGTTTTTGTCTTTGCCTAAAAATAGTATTTATTCATGGAATAAGTGCAAAGATGCTTTTATCTCTAAGTATTTTCCTCCCGCTAAGATCATCTCTCTTATAAACGATATTATGAATTTTAAGCAACTTGATCATGAATATGTTGCACAATCTTGGGAGAGGATAAAATTAATGATATGTAATTGCCCTACACATGGATTGAATTTATGGATGATTATACAAAAAATTTATGCCGGATTGAATTTTGCTTCTAGAAATCTTTTAGATTCGGCCGCGGGAGGCACTTTTATGGAAATCACTTTAGGAGAAGCTACTAAACTCCTAGATAATATTATGGTTAATTATTCTCAATGGCACACTGAAAGATCTACTAGTAAAAAGGTGCATGCAATTGAAGAGATTAATGTTTTGAGTGAAAAGATGGATGAACTTATGAAATTGATTGCTAATAAGAGTGCTCCTACTGATCCTAATGATATGCCTTTGTCTACTTTGATTCGAAATAATAATGAATCTATGGATGTGAATTTTGTTGGTAGGAACAATTTTGGTAACAACGCGTATAGAGGTAATTTTAATTCTACGCCGTTTCATAGTAATTCCTCTAATAATTATGGTAATTCCTACAAAAATTCTTATGGAAATTATAATAAGATGTCGGCTGATTTTTAATCCAGTATTAAAGAATTTATTAGTTCGCAAAAGAGTTTCAATGCTTTGATTGAAGAAAAATTGCTTAAGATTGATGAGTTGGCTAGGAACGTGGATAGAATTCCTCTTCATGCCGATTCTTTAAAACTTAGATCTATTCCACCTAAGTATGATATCAATGAGTCTCTTAAAGCCATGATAATTTCCATTGATGAGTGCAAGGAAAGAATCGTTAGGATGCGTGCTAAGAAAGATTGCTTTGTGAAGGCGTGTTCTTCTAGTTTCCATGATAATAATGATGAAGATCTAAAAGTTATTGATGTGTCCCCTATTAAATATTTGTTTTGCAATATGAATCTTGATAATGATGGGACTGGTGAGTCAACTTTAGTTAGAAGGCATCCCAAAAATTTGGAGTTTTTAGATCTTGATGCAAAAATTGATAAAAGTGGGATTGGAGAGGTCAAAACTTTAGATAGCAACGAACCCACTATCTTGGATTTCAAGGAATTTAATTATGATAATTTCCCTTTGGTAGATTGTATTTCCTTGTTGCAATCCATGCTAAATTCTCCTCATGCTTATAGTCAAAATAAAGCTTTTACTAAACATATCGTTGATGCTTTGATGCAATCTTATGAAGAAAAACTTGAGTTGGAAGTTTCTATCCCTACAAAACTTTATGATGAGTGGGAACCTACAATTAAAATAAAAATTAAAGATCATGAATGCTATGCTTTGTGTGATTTGGGTGCTAGTGTTTCCACGATCCCAAAAACTTTGTGTGATTTGCTAGGTTTCCGTGAATTTAATGACTGTTCTTTAAACTTGCACCTTGCGGATTCCACTATTAAGAAACCTATGGGAAAAATTAATGATGTTCTTATTGTTGCAAATAGGAATTATGTGCTCGTAGATTTCATTGTTCTTGATATAGATTGCAATCCTTCATGTCCTATTATTCTTGGTAGACTTTTCCTTAGAACGATTGGTGCAATTATTGATATGAAGGAAGGGAATATTAGATTCCAATTTCCTTTAAGGAAAGTAATGGAACACTTCCCTAGAAAGAAAATTAAGTTACCATATGAATCTATTATGAGAGCCACTTATGGATGGCCTACCAAAGATGGCAATACTTAGATCTATGTTCGCTTTTATGCCTAGCTAGGGGCGTTAAACGATAGCGCTTGTTGGGAGGCAACCCAATTTTATTTTTATTCCTTCCTTTTTGTTCCTGTTTAGTAATAAATAATTTATCTATCCTCTGTTTTGGTTGTGTTTTTTGTGTTTAATTAGTGTTTGTGCCAAGTAGAACCGTTGGGAAGACTTGGGGAAAGTCCTTTTGATATTGCTGTAAAAAACAGAAACTTTAGCGCTCATGAGAATTGCTGCCATTTTTTATTGGAGAGTGATATTTAGTTAATTCATTTTGAAGATGATTAATAGATAAATTACTCGCGTCCAGAAATTTATTTTAGAATTTTTTGGGTTCCAGAAGTTTGTGTTAGTTACAGATTACTACAGACAGTTCTGTTTTTGACAGATTCTGTTTTTCGTGTGTTCTTTGCTTATTTTGATGAATATATGGCTAGTAATGGAGTTTATAAACCATAAATAAGTTGGAATATAGTAGGTTTAACACCAATATAAATAAAAAATGAGTTCATTACAGTACCTTGAAGTGGTCTTTTGTTTTCTTTCGCTAACGGAGCTCACGAGATTTTCTGCTAAGTTTTGTGTTGTGAAGTTTTCAAGTTTTGGGTAAAGATTTGATGGATTATGAAACAAGGAGTGGCAAGAGCCTAAGCTTGGGGATGCCCAATGAACCCCAAGGTAAAATCCAAGGACACCAAAAAGCCTAAGCTTGGGGATGCCCCGGAAGGCATCCCCTCTTTTGTCTTCGTTCATCGGTAACTTTACTTGGAGCTATATTTTTATTCACCACATGATATGTGTTTTGCTTGGAGTGTCTTGTATGATTTGAGTCTTTGATTTTTATTTTACCCAATCATCCTTGCTGTACACACCTTTTGAGAGACACACACACATGAATCAGATTTATTAGAATACTCTATGTGCTTCACTTATATCTTTTGAGCTATATAGTTTTTGCTCCAGTGCTTCACTTATATCTTTTAGAGAACGGTGGTGGTTTCATTTTATAGAAATAATTGATCTCTCATGCTTCACTTATATTATTTATAGAGTCCTTTATAATAGCATGGTAATTTGCCTTTGATACTATAAAAAAACTTTCATATAAGTGCATTGAATACTAAGAGAAGCTTGATACTTGATGATTGTTTTGAGATATGGAGATAGTGATATTAAAGTTGTGCTTGTTGAGTAGTTGTGATTTGAGAAATAGTTGTGTTGAAGTTTGCAAGTCCCATAGCATGCACGTATGGTAAACGTTGTGTAACAAATTTGAGACATGAGGTGTTATTTGATTGTCTTCCTTATGAGTGGCGGTCAGGGACGAGCGATGCTCTTTTCCTACCAATCTACCCCCCTAGGAGCATGCACGTAATACTTGCTTTTTGATGACTTGTAGATTTTTGCAATAAGTATGTGAGTTCTTTATGACTAATGTTGAGTCCATGGATTATACGCACTCTCACCCTTCCATCATTGCTAGCCTCTTCGGTACCGTGCATTGCCCTTTCTCACCTTGAGAGTTGGTGCAAACTTCGCCAGTGCATCCAAACCCCGTGGTACAATATGCTCTATCACACATAAACCTCCTTATATATTCCTCAAAACAGCCACCATACCTACCTATTATGGCATTTCCATAGCCACTTCAAGATATATTGCCATGCAACTTTCCACCGTTCCGTTTATTATGACACGCATCATCATTGTCATATCGCCTTGCATGATCATGTAGTTGACATCATATTTGTGGCAAAGCCACCATTCATAATTCTTTCATACATGACACTCATGAGTCATTGGACATCCCGATACACCGCCGGAGGCATTCATATAGAGTCATATCTTGTTCTAGTATCGAGTTGTAATCATTGAGTTGTTAATAAATAGAAGTGTGATGATCATCATTAATAGAGCATTGTCCCAAAAAAGAAGAAAAAAAGAAGAGAAAGGCCAAAAAAGGCCCAAAAAGAATAAAAATAATAAAAAGGGGCAATGCTACTATCCCTTCTTTTCCACACTTGTGCTTCAAAGCAGCACCATGATATTTATGATAGAGAGTCTCTTGTTTTGTCATTTTCATATACTAGTGGGAATTCTTCATTATAGAACTTGGCTTGTATATTCCAACAATGGGCCTCCTCAAGTGCCCTAGGTCTTCGTGAGAAAGCAAGTTGGATGCACACCCACTTAGTTTCTTTTGTTGAGCTTTCTTACATTTATAGTTCTAATGCATCCGTTGCATGGCAATTCCTACTCCTTGCATTGACATCAATTGAATGGCATCTCCCTAGCCCATTGATTAGCCGCGTCAATGTGAGACTTTCTCCTTTTTGTCTTCTTCACATAACCCCCTTCATTATATTATATTCCACCCATAGTGCTATATCCATGGCTCACGCTCATGTATTGCATGAAAGTTGAAAAAAGTTTGAGATTACTAAAGTATGAAACAATTGCTTGGCTTGTCATCGGGGTTGTGCATGATGAGAGCATTCTTATGTGACAAAAATGGAGCATGACCAAACTATATGATTTTGTAGGGATGAACTTTCTTTGGCCATGTTATTTTGAGAAGACATGATTGCTTAGTTAGTATGCTTGAAGTATTATTATTTTTATGTCAATATTAAACTTTTATCTTGAATCTTTCGGATCTGAACAATCATGCCACAATAAAGAAAATTACATTGAGAAATATGTTAGGAAGCATTCCACATCAAAAATTCTGTTTTTATCATTTACCTACTCAAGGACGAGCAGGAATTAAGCTTGGGGATGCTTGATACGTCTCCAACGTATCTATAATTTTTTATTGCTCCATGCTATTATATATTCTGTTTTGGATGTTTAATGGGCTTATTTATACACTTTTATATTATTTTGGGACTAACCTATTAACCGGAGGCCCAGCCCAAATTGTTGTTTCTTTTGCCTATTTCAGTGTTTCGCAGAAAAAGAATATCGAACGGAGTCCAAACGGAATGAAACCTTCGGGAGCATGATTTTGGAACAAACGTGATCCAGAGGACTTGGAGTGGACGTCAAGCAACCAACGAGGAGGCCACGAGGCAGGGGCGTGCCTACCCCCCTGGGCGCGCCCTCCACCCTCGTGGGCCCCTCGTGGCTCCACCGACCTACTTCTTCCTCCTATATATATCTTCGTACCCTGAAAACATTGGGGAGAACCACGAAAACCTAATTCCACCGCCGCAACCTTCTGTACCCAAGAGATCCCATCTTGGGGCCTTTTCCGGAGCTCCGCCGGAGGGGGCATTGATCACGGAGGGCCTCTACATCAACTCCATGGCCCCTCCAATGATGTGTGAGTAGTTTACTTCAGACCTTCGGGTCCATAGTTATTAGCTAGATGGCTTCTTCTCTCTCTTTGGATCTCAATACAAAGTTCTCCTCGATTCTCTTGGAGATCTATCCGATGTAATCTTCTTTTGTGGTGTGTTTGTCGAGATCCGATGAATTGTGGGTTTATGATCAAGATTATCTATGAAGAATATTTGAATCTTCTCTAAATTATTTTATGTATGATTGGTTATCTTTGCAAGTCTCTTTGAATTATCAGTTTGGTTTGGCCTGCTAGATTGATCTTTCTTGCAATGGGATAAGTGCTTAGCTTTCGGTTCAATCTTGCGGTGCTCAATCCCAGTGACAGTAAGGGAAACGACACGTATTGTATTGTTACCATCGAGGATAAAAAGATGAGGTTTATATCATATTGCATGAGTTTATCCCTCTACATCATGTCATCTTACTTAAAGCGTTACTCTGTTCTTATGAACTTAATACTCTAGATGCATGCTGGATAGCGGTCGATGTGTGGAGTAATAGTAGTAGATGCAGGCAGGAGTCGGTCTACTTGTCACAGACGTGATGCCTATATACATGATCATACCTAGATATTCTCATCACTATGCTCAATTCTATCAATTGCTCGATAGTAATTTGTTCACCCATCGTAATACTTATGCTATCTTGCACTACAAAAAAAAGACACATCCGTGACACTTTGGGCCGAATGAAAAAAATTCTATCATACATATGACACTTCTATGATGATAATTGTGACAAAACCCGATATCATCATAGATGTGGTGGGCTCCTACTTCTATGACAAAAAATCATGACAGAAAATATGCTTTTCGTCCTGGGTGGGCCGGAGACGCAACTGCATGACATTCTTTGGGCCGTCCATGACGGAAAAAACCGTGGTAGAAGCGAGGGGGAGGAAAATTTCGGGGAGTTCCCTGTTATGGTGGGAGGTCGGGGCCGAGCGATGCGCGTTTCTCTCATACACGTACGCGCGTGTGTGCGAAGTGTTGGCTCTAACTGAACCCGAGTGAGGCGTTGGGCTCTAACTGAACCCGAGCGATTGCACTGCAGGCTACGCGTTACTGAACCCGAGCGATCAATCGATGGTTGTTAACTAAACCCGATCGAGCGATTCCTTCGCTACTGCTGCTAACTGAAGCCGATCAATTGGATGAACAGTGAACGGTGGCGTTGCCTCTGGATGAACAGGACCCCGTGGTGTGGAGGGCTAGATGAACAGTAGACGGTGGAGGGGTGCCCGTGGAGGGGTGGTTGAATAGGACCCCATGGTGTGTAGGGCTGGATGAACAGTAGACGATGGAGGGGTGCCCGTGGAGGGGTGGTTGAACAGGACCCCGTGGTGTGGAGGGCTGGATAAACAGTAGACGGTGGAGGGGTGCCCGTGGAGGGGTGGTTGAACAGTAGCCGGTGGAGTAGCGCGCGGTGGAGGCTGGATGAATAGGAGCCCATGGAGGCTGGAGGAGGTCGATGGTGGAGATGAACAGTATCCCGTGGAGTCCCGTTTTGCGGTACGCCATACCCCTCCTGATCAACAGGACCCCTGTTTCGACCGCAGCGCTCCAACACAAGTCTGTTTCCTCCGTTTTGCGGTACGCCACACCCCTCCCGATCAACAGGACCCCCGTTTCTACCGTAGAAGGTCCATTTCCTCTGTCTTGCGGTATGCCAGACCCCCCCCCCCCGATGAACAGGATCCCGTTTCGAACGTGGTCGGTCGAACACAAGGTCGTTTCCTCTGTTTTGCGGTACACCAGACCTCGTTTTCATCGCCTGTTCCGTCCAAGCCCTCCCGATGAATACGACCACGCATTCCGTTCCGACCCAGCCGGTTGGCTCTCACGTGTTTCGTTGCCTCCCGATGAACACGACGCATTCCGTTGCCTCCCCATGGACACGACGCATTCCGTTGCCTCCCCATGAACACGACGACGACGATGTTTCTCCGTTCCGACCCAGCCATGTACACGAGCCTTGGCCGTACGTATACGCGAGTAGGCGTTCGAGACCTTGCCTGTATGTACGTACGTGGCCGTATTTTTTTTCTTGCACCCTGGCCGTTGTACGTACGTGTACATGCTACGTGCGCGCCTCTACTACGACACGTACGCGCCTCTACTACGACACGTGCGCGCCTCTACATCGACCAGTATATATGTACGTACACGTTCGCGACCAGAATAACAACGCTACGTACGTGTAACACCCTGATAATAATGCTACAGTAATCTTCCCCTAATGATGTCATATCAACACCGTTTTACTAAGCCAATGGTCATTTGATCAAAATTCAAGTCAAACTCAAATTTAAAATAAAGTAAAGAAAATTATTTATTAAAACGCAAACAAAAGTGTTCATGTTATTACAAATATTCACTAACTGTTTGATATGAAGAAACCAACATTATTTAAGTTGTTAAAATGCCCCTAGAAATTAAACAGTGGACCAGCAGCCATTTTAACCGACCTTTTCTTTTTCTAAAAAAATAGATATACAATTCCAAATGCCTTGGAACTTTTGTGCACCTTCAAAATATTGCAATGTATTTATGTGGCAAGTTTCACATTTTTACAAAATCATTTGCTATCAAGAGAAAATGCAAATCAGAGAAAGAAATGCCAGAGAAAGAAAAAGGGAAAAGGGGGATCTAACCCACTGTACCACCAGGCCTCTAGTGACTACAGGGTGGCCCGGCCCCTTTGTGCTGGCCTTTCCCCAACATCTCGTGAGAGGCAAGGAGGCCAGGGCGTGCACGCCGTCCATTGGCTGGATGGCGCGCTGTCGAGTATCCCGCGGCTCCCCCTCGCGGATAAGGGCAGCCCCTCCTAGTCCCTCTCTCTCTCTCTCCCAATAACCCTAGTCCCCAAATCCCGCTCTCCCTTGCTCATATGCGACGACCTGGAAGAGGCCGAGCCCACGGTCGTCATCATCGTCGTCGATCCCGTGGCCACCGGCTTCCCTTCGTCGCGCCAAGACGTCCAGGAGCTTCGCCATCGTCGTCTTCGTCGTCCTCGCCTATCGGTTGGAGCTCAGACGGCCTGCTGCCTCGCCATCACACGGTCTTCTCCGCCACGTCCGCCGCATCTCGTCGACGAGCGCGACACGTCCGGCCACCTCCGTGCCTTTCGGCCATGTCCACGAACCCCTTGTGAGCTCCTCCTCCGACCCCCCTGCTTTGCCCCCTTGATCCACGCTGTTAGCCGCCGCTCCCGTGCTTGCCTTGGTCGCCATGGACACGCCGGAGTCCCATGTACGTGTTGCTTCTGTTGCGTGCCTCTCATGCTTCCACCGCTGCTCGTCGTCGCTGCGTGCTGCTCACGGCCGCGCGCCCACTGCTGCTTCCCCGCGGCCTCGCCCCTCATTGCTGCCCTGCCCGCGCCTCGCCGCTCCCTGCACCACACAAGCGCCACACATCCGCCTGCGCCCTGCCTTGTCGAGGCCGCGCCCTGCGCGCCACTCCAGCCGCGCCCGCCAGGGCCGCTGCTACCCGAGGCCGCGCCCCTGCTCATCCGCGCAACTGCCTCTCCGCAGTCAGCCGCGCCCGCGAGCGCCGGGGCTCGTTCATGCCCGCCTGCTGCCGCGTCCATTGCTATTTTGTTGCCGGTGTACTGCTTCTAGTTACTGTAGCTGGTACTAGCTAGCTTCTCTAATTCTACACTAAATAGACCTCTAAACAGCCTCTAAACTGCGGTTAAACAACTGTTAACAAGGCTAAGAGAAATATGAGTAGATGGTATACTTGACAAACTCCATTTTATCCTACTGGGCCAAATCCTTTCGATGTGTGGATTAATTCCTATGAAAATCACAAAGATCTATGTTCTGTTAATAGAAAAGCCGAAAACAGCTTTAATTTCATAGCTACTTTAGAGCTATTGATGATCAAGCAAATGCACTCCAACAGAGATGAAAGTGCTACTATCTTGTAGATCACAGAAAAATGCTCAAAATTGATATGAGGCACAAAATCATAGAATGTACAGAACAATAGTTGTAGTGTTTTGAAAACAGCTAAGTGATGTTTAAAAACTGACGAATTCTCAGACTTAGCAAAATTTCAGGGTTTTTCCGGATATTGTTAAATCTTTAATAATTTCGTTTAAAATAATCTATAACTCGGATGAAAAAGTTTTATACATGAAAGTTGCTCAGAAGAATGAGACGAATCCGGATACGCCCTCCGTTCGTCTGCCACACACCCCTAGCATAGTGAACATACAACTTCCCCCCTCCATTTCGTTTGTCCGAAAATGCCTAACTCCGGAGAAACATTGCCGGATGTTCTCCCCCTTCGCCGGTATCATGTAGCACCGCGTTAGATCATGTCTAGCTCTGCCTGTTGTTCTGTTATGCCCCTGTTTGCTCTGTACTTACTGTTTCTTCCTCCTCTTCTCTCCGTTAGACCCCGAGACTGATGCTGCTCCTGTGATCGACTACGTCGACGACGACCCCCTCCTTGCCAGAGCAACCAGGCAAGCCCCCCCCCCTTTGATCATCCCAATATCGCCCATTCCATTCTCTCATGCTTGCATTAGATTTTGCTACTGTTATTGTTTGCTGCTATTCTGATGCATAGCCTGCTTTTGTAACCTGCTCATTGTTACCTACCTGCTTATCCTAAACTGCTTAGTATAGGTTGGTTAGTGATCCACAAGTGACCCCCACCTTGTCCTTGTTGCCCCCGCTTCATCATTGAAGATCCGATCAACGGGATCGAAGACCAGGCCCCGACACCGCACATCACTTCCCCTTAGTTGCTCGACACTACTGGGTTACTATCGAGTGCCGAGGGTGAGGCCTCATCAGCACTTTTGATGTTAACCTGCTAGTGTAGTTATTCGGTCGTGGTTATCGAGGGTGATTCCACCTTAACCACTTCCGATACGACTCTGTCGTGCAACCCCTCAAGTGTGAACCTCGAGGGTGGTCCCTCTTACGTTCGCCTTGATGATTACATCGAGTGGAATTCACCGGGGATGATTCCTCGGGTTTTTCCCTTGATGTTTGGACACACAGTTACTATGGTTACTATGACTTTACACTGAACCATGTTACTAAAGACGGGTCGACCCTGAGGGGTACCCGCGCGAGCATAATTGCGAGTGATGTGGAGTCGGGTTGACCTGGAAGGTGCCCGCGAGATAATTACGAGGCGTGGCCGAGCATTCCTAGCCCTTGCCGCAAGTCCTCGAGACGGGGCGACGGGGTCACATCTTTCGTGAGTCTCTGCTTGTTACCGCGCGTTCCTAATCCACTACGATTTGGATATTTGATCCGAAGGGCCTCTGGCCTCATAGCACTAACCATCACGTGGGCATAGTATGGGCGTTCTGCGTCGTATGCATCAGCCGAAGCTTATTAGACGTCAGCGACTGAGTGGCACGCGCCGGGTTGGACTGCGTAAGCACCTGCCTTGTTGAAGGAGGTAGCTAGGTCTGCTCACCGGCCGCGTACGCAACGTGCAGGAGTTCCCGGGGAGATGGCCCATGCCCCCTGGGAGCATAGGTTTAGTCCGACGTGATGGCCTCTCTATTAAGCCTAGGTCGGGTTGCGGCGTATTGTTTGGCCGAGACCGGGCATGACCCAGGAAAGTGTGTCCGGCTGGAGTTAATCGAGCGTGATGGGTAAGTTGGTGCACCTCTGCAGGGAAGAAAACATCTATCGATAGGCTGTCCTACGGTAACGGACACTTGGAGTTGTATCCCGATCGATACAACTAGAACTAGATACTTGTGATGAGAACTGGATGGTGATGACAATTGGATTGTGATGATAACTGGATAGTATGGCTCTGGGATTGCTTTCTCGCAGGGAGTCGAGAAAGGATCTCTGGCCGAGGTTGATAACACTACTACTACTTTACTTTATATGCTACTCTACTCCCTCCTGTTGCTACAAGATGGTGGTTTCCAGAAGATGCTAGTCTTCGATAGGCTAAGCTTTCCCCATTCTCTTCTAGCATTCTGCAGTTCAGTCCACAGATACAACCATTTTCTTTGATATCGATGCATATGTAGTGTAGATCCTTTCTTGCGAGTACTTTGGATGAGTACTCACGGTTTCTTTGCTCCCCCTTTTCCCCCTTTCTTCTTTCTGGTTGATGCAACCAGATGTTGGAGCCCAGGAACCAGATGCCACCGTTGATGCCTACTACTACGTGATGGCCGCTGACGACTTGGAGTAGTTAGGAGGCTCCCAGGCAGGAGGCCTTGCCTTTTCGATCGATGTTGCTTTTGTGCTAGCCTTCTTAAGTCAAACTTGTCTAGCTTATGTTTGTACTCATATATTGTTGCTTCCGCTGACTCTGGTGTTTTCGAGCTTATGTATTCGAGCCCTCGAGGCCCCTGGCTTGTAATATAAAGCTTGTATTATTTTTAATTTATGTCTAGAGTTGTGTTGTGATATCTTCCCGTGAGTCCTTGATCTTGATCGTACACATTTGCGTGTATGATTAGTGTACGGTCGAATCGAGGGTGTCACAGTATGCTTCGACCAGGTGGGTCCCGACTATCAGGCACTTCCTTGCCTGCGAAGATGTAGCTGGTGGGTCCCAGCAGTCAGGGGGGCGAATCGTTTTTTTTGCCCGGACGCACTTCCTTGCGTGCGAAGGTGTAGCTGCTGGGTTCCAGCAGTCAGGGGGGAATCGTTTTGTTTTTTTTTGCCCGGACGCACTTCCTTGCGTGCGAAGATGTAGCCGGTGGGTCCCAGCAGTCAGGGGGGCAAATCATTTTTTCGGACGCACTTCCTTGCGTGCGAAGATGCAGTTGGTGGGTCCCAGCAGTCAAGGGGGCGAATCGTTTTTTTCGGACGCACTTCCTTGCGTGCGAAGATGTAGCTGGTGGGTCCCAGCAGTCAGGAGGAAACATTGTTTGCACGAAATACGGTGGCCCGTACGGTGGGTCCCCGCTGTCAGGTGGAGGAATAATTATTTTGCGCGTAATAAGGAGGCACTTCCTTGCTGCGGCCGTGGACCCAGCTGTCAGCCTCTCCACGTACAGTCCACGTCCGATGGAAGCCATTCCTTGACCATGTTGACCATGCTGGGCCGAGAGCACTAGGGCGGTCGACGACGGCGAGGCCTAGGAAGGGGACGACGCGGAGCCGGGGAAGACGCGGCAGTGGATGCCCACGCGTAGAGGAGTATGAGGATTCACTCATTCGGCTGCGGTGTGAGGCTGCCGTCGCTGCAAAATAACAGGGGGTGTGGGTGCGTAGAGGGATGGCCTGGCCAGCGGTGGGAGTAGTAGGGGGCGGTGAGGCCTCCGCGGCATCACAGTCGGCCACGGGCGACAGGAGCAGGCGGCACGACCGGCGCTGCTTTGGGCGGCTGGAGCAAGAAGACCAGAGGTTGAAGAAGCACTACGGCCGTTGGATGGACATCGTACGGTCACTGGAGCTAGAATCGTTCATATATTGACTAAAGTTGACAAAGGCCTCCGTCCCAGTCAACTTAGTAGGCCCACAAGTCAGCCTCCCACCAAGGTGGGTCCCAGCTAGCAGGGGGTATTCATTTTTTTGTGCATAATAAGGAGGCACTTTTGGTGGGTCCGAGCTGACAGTGGGGGGAACGTTTTTTTCATGAAATACGGTGGCCCGTCCTGTGGGTCCCAGTTGTCAGGGGGAAACGTTTTTTTCACGAAATACTGGTGGCCCGTCCGGTGGGTCCCTACTGTCGGGTGGAGGAATAATTATTTTCCGCGTAATAAGGAGGCACTTTCTTGCGGCTGCCGTGGACCCAGCTGTCAGCCTCTCCACGTGCAGTACTCTTCCGATGGAAGTCGGTCGTTGACCACATTGACCACGCCGCGCCGAGAGCACCATGGCAGTGGATGACGGTGAGGCCTAGGGAGGGGACGATGCAGAGCCGGGGAAGACGCGGCAGTGGAAGCCCGCACGGAGAGGAGTACGAGGGTTCACCGGTTCGGCTGCGGTGTGAGGCTGCCGTCGCCGCAGAATAACAGGGGGTGTGGGTGAGTAGAGGGATGCCCTGGCCAGCAGTGGGAGTAGTATGGGGCGCTGAGGCCTGCGCGGCAGCACAACCGGCCACGGGAGGCAGGAGTAGGCGGTCCCGCCGGCGCTGCTTCGGCGGCTGGAGCAAGAAGATCAGAGATTGAAGAAACACGACAAGTCAGACCACTAAACAGGCCCACAAGTCAGACCACTCCCTCTTTTTTTAATAATTTATATATAGCTCATGGCAACTTCTTATGCAATTTGTTGCAGTCATTTTTTTGGTTGGCCAAGGCCAATTTCGCATATTTCTGTGGGTTCCAAACTATTTTTCATACTGAAATGTCGAGCCAGATTTAAAGTACTTTGAAGAAATATTTAAATTAGGTTAATGCCCAGTGAAATAGGAATCTGAAAATGTGAAAAATTATAGAAATTATAAAGTAATTGCCAATTTGTCATCTGTTTTTATATTTACAACCCATTTCATATTACTTTCAAGATTTGCAGGCGTCTTGAAAGAGTTGCAGCCCATCAGGGCATAGAAAAATAAGTAGGCCTCGATTGGGTATTATTCAGAAAAATAAACTGGGCACATTTTCACAAAGAAAAAATAGCTGGGCTGGTCACATGGTGAACATAAAATATAAGCCTGGGCTAGACGGGCCACAGCCAAGTTCAAACCTTGCTCCGTCTCAACAATACCAAACAAAAAAAAATATTTCTCGAGTAGCTACGTCCCAGGTGTCAGCCGATCTTGTGTTGTTCTCTTGTCTATTGACTATATACGCTCACAATGTTGTGGGTCCTAGATGTCAGGAAAACACTAGGAGGAAGCATTTTATTTTTCCATACGCTGATGTGGTGGGCCCCTACTGTCATCCTCTCCACGTACTTCTGCCGATTCCTATTGTTTGTTGACCATGTTGACAACGCGAGAGGGCGGCACCGCGGCGAGCCCACCAAAGCACGCAGAGGACGTCGGCATTAATGATTTAGGAGACGGTGGGGCGGCGATGTGTGCGCTGAGGCGCAGCCAGCCGTGGGAGGCGGAAGCAGGCGGCCCCAGCGGTGCTGGTTTGGTTTTGGCGGCTGGAGGAAGACAGGACTGAAGAAACACGACAGACTGTAAAAGCAACAGGAGTACTTAACAACCTTAACTGAAACCAACAAGGGCACTTAACAACCAAAGCTGAAAGCAGTATGAGTACTTATACAGGTTCAACCGTACAAAGCACGCCTTGAACAGTGCTACTTTGCCTACAGTTAACCAAGGGTGAGGCCGCCAAGCCCCAGGACAAGGCCCAGGCACCACCCCGCGCATCCACAACCTTCTGAAAGCGGCTTTATCTCGCAACGTGGTCAATAAACAGGATATTCACTTTAGAGCCATGAAAAAGCATGATCATAATCTTCTGTCCTATTCTCCAAGATGGACGTGCCTTCATTATTTGAGACCACCCATGAATAAGTATCTTTTCACCTCCAAGGGGAATTGAGTAGGTCGACATAAACATCATGTTGTGACCAAGCGCAAGTCTGACCCGACCATGGTCAGGCATCTGTATAGGAACAATAGAACTCGGCAGTTCCTGTTTCAAGAAGATCACAACTGTAAAACTGTGTATAAGCAATAGTTTATGAACAGCATATATAACAGAAAACAGCTCGTACCAGAAGTTTCTTGACACAGTTGGACCTATTCAACGAGTGCAGCAGTGGCACACATATCCCACGTGGCCTTCCACCATTGAAACGCCCCACAAAGACCTCAAGACGATCAATAAAGTGTAGGAACTTGTGGATGTCGATCCAGTCAACTTCAGTGCCATTAGTAATAGCCGAGTTATTACAGAGTAACAAACGAGCAGACTGCTTAACTCTGAAAAAACCTACACGTGCCACCAATTATAAGAAAATATTAGTTAGAAGTAGCATCTTCGTGAGAGAATCGTTGCTACTTCTAAAGTTAAATTGTGATTAGTTAGACAGAATAGGTGGATTAAGAAGTAATCGAGGCAACAAGCAAGAACCAGATACAAAACTAACATGGATGAAAAATTGGAACGACGTCGGGGTGGAAGATCGCAGTGAAGATGAGACCAGGTTCTGCTATTTCCATCAACATTCGTGCGCCAACTTTCAATCCGTAACACTTGAGAAAGTTTATCCAAGTTCGGCCATAAAAAAGTAGCGATCTTCTTGGTTCATGAACCCAACTCGGAACTTATATCCATGGCTTGTCTTCACTATGACCATTAAACTAGTGTATTCAGTTATGGCAAGGCCGAGCATCTTGAGTACATGTGTTCTGGCAGAGCAAATAATACACTGCAGGAAAAATAATATGAGAACACAGCATGTTAAAAAAACCCACCCTCCCGGATAGAAAAGAGGATTCTAGGAACATACTATGCGCGTTTCAAAATGTTGTGTTAGGATGAGAAGGAACAAGTGTGGCGTCTCGCCGAGGGCGCAGAAACCTGTAGGGTACTCGCACTTTGGGCACTGCAAATGAAACACACTAGATTCAGTAGGAAGAAAAATGCATCAATGGCGGCGGCTGCCATCCTAGGATTACCTGCGACCAAGGGACTTGGATTTATCGGGGATGGATGAAGAATTCGTACCTGGTTCTCCATGAGAAAACCCTATGCAATCGCCGAGAGGGGGTTTTCTCTGAACAAGCAGACGAGGGAGAAGGGGATTCAGGCCCAGTGAAATATTGCCGCTTCGTCCGTCCAGCTTACTGCTAAAGCTGGAAAGGGGGTTGTGATTTGACGGCTCATTGGGCATTACTATGGCGCTACGACCGGGGTGTGTCTACCGTGAAGTTGTGCACTCTAATTTGTGCATATGGCACGTGGACCCCGTTGTCGGTTGCCCCACATATCAGTGAAAGGAGGTAGAAAGACATGAGTAACTAGTTACACATAAATATATTTTTTGACAGAGAGATACTCCCTTTGTAAAGAAATATACAAATCTTTTATATCACAGGCTCACCTTGCCGAGAAATATACTCCCTCTGCAACGCACGGGCATTAAGGGGGTTTAGCTTTTTTTATGGGGGTTTAGCTGAGAATATAATACTCAGATAGGCTCACGGTTCTGGACTTTGAACCGCAGGCCGACCCTGCATGTTTGGGGGCCCATGTGTTCTACCTTAGCGCTTTTCATATTGCAAGCGATCGGTACGGTGTTGGTTTTAGATGTTGTCGCAAGGCGAATACACAAAATTGAATAAAGCACGACAGCTGTTGGAATGAAATCGAACGATAGTTCCTAACCAGCAATCAGAGTTGCAATTCTATCAATAATATACCATGTGATAAATAATACTATCATATTACTTATACACATAGGACACTTGTTTCACCATGCCAGATTATTACATCAAAATCTCTCGGAGGATAGAGCAGTTCGGCAGTTGCGTGCTGTTACTGAAGAATTTCAAAGTTGATTTGGACCAGCTCTCCTTGCCGAGAAAGTTCGATTTTGACATTATCCCCTACCGCAAGATATGATTTAGATTTGAACCTTGACCATCCTTTAGCATCAATCATCATGCGACCATCCTTTGTACTTACGGTATATTGAGCAGGTTCATTCACACCAAGGTTGCGCATGGTAAGAGAAACTTGGCCGCGGTCGCCCGGATTGTTGAATGACTCCCTCGTTGCTCTAGGAATTCTCTGTTTGTAAACAAGAAGACATACCAAAACAGTTAAATCAACACAGTGAATCATGTGAAACAACATGGAAAGAAAAAAGAACGAAGCACTTGGGCGGTCAATGCTTACCAAGAAGGTGGACATGTCAGTTTTTGTAAGGACTTTGGTATATGAAGTGCGAACTGCAGCCCAGTCTGTTGCCGGTGCAACTGCATGGGCCGGAGCAGATGCAAGTGCAAGTGTTGGTGCAGGTGCCGAAGCCGATGCTACTGCCAGAGATGGTGCTCCTTGTAGAGCTAGTGCCGGTGTCGGAGCAGGTGCCGATGTCGATGCCCGATCCTCCGGTAGATCATACTGGTCCGCTGATGCGGTCGGTGCCCAATCCTCAGCTGGATCAGACTGAGCTATTGCCGCTGTCAGTGCTAGAGCAACTGTCGGTGCTCGATCTGTGCGAGACAGCGATGATCGTGTCTGGTCTGCTATGATCAGCTTTCTAACTTGACTAGGATCCATGACCGTGATTGTAAGTGCATCTAGTGCCACCCCTAGTTGGTTTTGGAGTATTGACGACAAACCTAGTTGAGGGACTAATGTGTTTGTGAGAATTGCAGGATAACACAGGTAGAAGTCCCTCATTAATTCGGTTTTCCTACCGGAGATGACCCCTAAAAATGAATGAAGACATTGAAGTCAAAGGTGGTATGTGAAGACATTCACATTGAAGACTATGACAAGAGAAGACATCGCATGAAGACTATGGAGCGCGAAGACTTAGTTGTTTCGTCGTTCTTTTTCTTCTTTGTTGAGTCATAGGAACCACCGTACTGTTAAGTGGGGTCCAAGTGAACCCGTCAGAATGACTGAAGTGATGCTTAACCAAAATCCTATGTCTTCGAGTGAAGACTATGAGAGCAAATCTTGTCCAGAGTTGGATAAGTCAGCTTTGCTTGTAGCCCAAGTAAAGTTGCCGCGTGTGTTTGAAATCTGACCGTTGGAACACGTGTCAGTTCCTTAGTGACCAAGGGTCATTTCGGACAAATCAGGTCGGGTTGCCTAGTGGCTATAAATAGCCCACCCTCTACAACCATAAACGGTTGGCTGCTCAGAGTTAGTGCACGGCTTTTGTCGTTTGAGAGCAACCCACCTGGAAGCCTTTGAGAGAGAATTCCTTGCAAGGATAAAGCCCTAAACACCCAGAGCCAAAGAGTATTAGGCATCACTCAAGTCTTCCTTTCTGTGTGATCTGAAGACTTATTACACTTGAGGACTGTGAATCCTCCAGACGGTTAGGCGTCGCGTTCTGAGCATCCAAGAGTCATGTGGATCGGCAGTGAACGAAGTCTGTGAAGGTTTGGAAGTCTACCTTGAAGACTTACTAGAGTGATTGGGCGAGGACTGGGTGTCCTTAGCTCAAGGGGAATAAGGTGAAGACGAGGTCTTCTGAGTTGAATCTCAGCCTCCCTAACCAGACGTACAGTTGTCACAGCAACTGGAACTAGTCCAACAAATCATTGTCTTCAACGAGTCACTGGTTTCATCCTTCCCTTCCCTTTACTTACTGTTGGTCCTTGTGAAGTCATTGTATGATTGCTTTATCTTTTGTCTTCACTGAGTGACTGCTTGTTCTGATTGGCTTCACAATATCTTCCTACCTGATCTTTACTGCCTAGCTGCTATTAGTCATTATGCTTTCACTCCATTGAATACTTGACTATGGTTTGCCTAGTGTAGTCTACCTTCCGTTGCATGGTAATAGGTTTATTTCTATCGTTTGTCTTCAAAACTTCCATGTTTTGAAGACTTTCATAAAAATCACCTATTCACCCCCCTCTAGTCGATCACTAGCACTTTCAATTGGTATCAGAGCAAGGTACTCCCTTGTTCTGTGTGATTCGGTTTAACCACCTGGAGTTTTAGCTATGTCGACTGCAGGGATAATCAAAGTCTCCGCTGCGTGCCCAGTCTTCGATGGAACTGAATATCCCTACTGGAAGAATAAGATGTGCATGCATCTTGAAGCCATTGATGTCGACCTATGGTATGTTGTCAAGAATGGCATTCCCAAGGCTGGTGAAGGTGTCACCGCTGCTGATGTCAAGAAGTTCGTTCAACTGGACTCCACTGCCAAGAACATCATCTGTGCTCATCTGACCAAAGGACAGTATGGTCGTGTGAGTGCTTTGGAAACATCTAAGCTAGTCTGGGACTGGCTCTCCAAGGTCAACGAAGGCGTCTCAACCCAGAGAGATCAAAGAATCAGTGTCCTTCGCAACCTCTTCAACCGCTTCAAGAGAAATGACAATGAGAATGTTCAGCTCACATTTGATCGACTCACTGACATCACAAATGAGCTTCAAGCCCTCGGCGCCACTGAGATCACCAAGCATGAAGTTGTCAAGACACTCCTAAGATCACTTGATAGCTCGTTTGACACCCTAGCCCTGATGATTCAAGAACGTCCTGACTTCAAAACACTCGATCCGTCTGACATACTTGAGAGGCTCAACACACATGAGTTTCAGCTTTCCGAGAAAAGAGACATCTACGGTCCCAACTATGGGCGAACTCGTGCCTTGAAGGCAAAACCTGTCTCCTCATCTGAAGAAGAGTCTAACAGCAGTTCTGATGATCCTGAAGACATTGGAAAGGAGCTTGCTATGCTTGTGAAGAAGTTCCAAAAATTCACCAAGAACAAAGGCTTCAGAAAGTCCTCACGATCAAGCTCAAGGAATGATGAAGCTTCTGCTCATGACTACAAGAAGAGAACATGCCACAAGTGCAAGAAACCTGGCCACTACATCTCCGAGTGTCCGCAGTGGGACAATGAGAACAAGAAGAAAAAGAAGAGCAAGGAGTATGATTCTGACGACAAGAAGAAGAAGAAATACTCAAAGTCTTCTTCCAAGTCCTCCTCAAAGTCTTCATCACACAAGAAGAGCTAATCTTGAAAGTGCTAGTGGTCGACTAGAGGGGGGTGAATAGGCAATTTTTATGAAAGTCTTCAAAACATGGAAGTTTCGAAGAAAAACGATAGAAATAAACATATTACCATGCAGCGGAAGGTAGACTACACTAGGCAAACCATAGTCAAGTATTTAATGAAGTGAAAGCACAATGACTAATAGCATCTAGGTAGTAAAGATCAGGTAGGAAGATATTGTGAAGCCAATCAGAACAAGCAGTCACTCAGTGAAGACAAAAGATAAAGCAATCATACAATGACTTCACAAGGACCAACAGTAAGTAAAGGGAAGGAAAGGATGAAACCAGTGAGCTTGGTGAAGACAAAGATTTGGTAGACCAGTTCCAACTGTTGTGACAGTTGTACGTCTGGTTAGGGTGGCTAGGTATTTAAACCTGAGGACACACAGTCCCGGACACACAGTCCTGAACATGCAGCTCAGGACACCCAGTCCTCACCGTATTCCCCTTGAGCTAAGGTCACACAGACCTCGTCCAATCACTCTGGTAAGTCGTCAAGGTAGACTTCCAAACCTTCACAGACTTCGTTCACCGGCGATCCACAATGACTCTTGGATGCTCAGAACGCGACGCCTAACTGGCTGGAGGATTCACAGTCCTCAAGTGTAATAAGTCTTCAGATCACACAGACAGGAAGACTTGAGTGATGCCTAACACTCTTTGGCTCTGGGTGTTTAGGGCTTTATCCTCGCAAGGAATTCTCTCTCAAAGGCTTCGAGGTGGGTTGCTCTCAAACGACAAAAGTCGTACTCTAACTCTGAGCAGCCAACCGTTTATGGTTGTAGGGGGTGGGTTATTTATAGCCACTAGGCAACCCAACCTAATTTGTCCGAAATGACCCTTGGTCACTAAGGAACTGACACGTGTTCCAACGGTCAGATTTCAAACACACACGGCAACTTTACTTGGACTACAAGCAAAGCTGACTTATCCAACTCTGGGCAAGATTTTCTCTCATAGTCTTCACTCAAAGACATAGGATTTTGGTTAAGAATCACTTCAGTCATTCTGACTGGTTCTCTTGGACCCCACTTAACAGTACGGTGGTTCCTATGACTCAACAAAGAAGAAAAAGAACGACGAAAGAACTAAGTCTTCGCGCTCCATAGTCTTCATGCGATGTCTTCTCTTGTCATAGTCTTCAATGTGAATGTCTTCACATACCACCTTTGTCTTCAATGTCTTCTTAGTGAAGATATGAGAAAGACAATCAAATCAACATAGTGAAGATAATCATGAAGACAAGTTGAGATTGAAGCCAAACCAAATGTGAAGACATACCAAACGTAATGCCATGAGTGAATCACTTCAAACAGAAAAAATTGGTGGTGGCGTTACCCACGGTGCACAATTATTGTGGCGCTCCGAAGTCAAATTCCACATTAATGTATTCACACTTAGAATGTAAGTCTTCATTGATTGAAGATATACTTTACTTCGTGTGTTGCACATCTAAGTCATCAACATGCATAAGTGTTAGGATGTGTGCCTGATCATAGGACATTTGAGGATTCCAAGATATTTAGCTCACACCATAACTTGCAAAACCTCTTCTCATCCAAGGGCTTGGTGAAGATATCTGCCAATTGCTCTTCAGTGTTGACGTGTATGATATCAATATCTTCCTTCACAACATGATCTCTGAGAAAGTGATGACGAATTTCAAGGTGCTTTGTCTTCGAGTGCTTTCGTTGTCGCAGTAGAGTGGCACTTGCTTCAGATGAATGCCATAGTCTTTGAGTGTTTGCTTCATCCATAGAAGCTGAGCGCAGCAAGATCCAGCAGCAATGTATTCAGATTCAGCAGTGGAGATAGATACACAGTTCTGCTTCTTTGAAGACCAACATACAAGTGATCGTCCCAGAAAATGACATGTGCCTGATGTAGACTTGCGATCCACCTTGTCACCAGCATAATCAGCATCCGAGAATCCAACCAGATCAAACTCTGAGCCCTTTGGATACCATAATCCTAACATTGGGGTGTAAGCCAAATATCGAAGAATTCGCTTCACAGCTAAGTGATCGATTCCTTTGGTGCCGCTTGGAATCGAGCACACATGCAAACACTAAGCATAATATCTGGCCTAGATGCACATAGATAAAGTAAAGAACAAATCATGGAGCGGTATACCTTTTGATCGAACTCTTTACCATTGTCGTCGGGACCCAGATGATGTTTGGCTGGCATTGGCATCGTGAAGCCTTTGCAGTCTTGCATCCCAAATTTCTTCAGGCAATCTTTGAGGTACTTCTCTTGAGATATGAAGATGTCATTGCGTTGTTGACGTATTTGAAGACCAAGGAAGAACTTCAGCTCACCCATCATGGACATCTGATATTGCTCTTGCATCATATATCCAAACTCTTCACTGTATTTCTGATTAGTGCAGCCGAAGATAATGTCATCCACATATATTTGGCACACAAACAGTTCACCATCATAGGTCTTCGTGAAGAGAGTGGGGTCGAGCGAACCAGGTTTGAAGCCTTTGCTCTTCAGGAAATCTTTGAGTGTGTCATACCAAGCCCGAGGGGCTTGTTTGAGGCCATACAGTGCCTTGTTGAGCTTGTACACCATGTCAGGATGTTTTGGATCTTCAAAGCCAGGCAGTTGTGCAACATACACTTCTTCAATCTTGCCATTGATAAAAGCGCTCTTCACATCCATTTGATACAGAAGAATGTTATGATGATTTGCATAGGCCAGCAGTATGCATATGGCTTCAAGTCTAGTCACAGGAGCAAATGTTTCATCGAAGTCAATCCCTTCAACTTGAGTGTACCCTTGAGTAACGAGACGAGCATTGTTTCTGACAACTTGACCATGCTCATCTTGCTTGTTGCGATATATCCATTTGGTGCCTATTATATTGTGCTTGCGAGAATCAAGACGATTAACCAGTTCCCATACATTATTCAGCTCAAACTGTTGAAGCTCTTCTTGCATAGCTTGAATCCATTCAGGTTCCATGAAGGCTTCTTCAACTTTCTTGGGTTCAGATATTGAAACAAATGTGAAGTGCCCACAGAATTTGCTAGCTGTGTTGCCCTTGAACGAGTGAGTGGACCTGTTGCATTGATGCTATCAATTATTTTCTCAATCTGTACTTCATTTGCAACACGAGGATGTACAAGACGAAGATTTTGCTCTTGCTGATCATTGTCATCGTTAGAAGGATTGTCTTCAGGCTAAGCATTGTCTTTAGGTTGATCATTGTCTTCAGGTTGATCAGGTGCGGAGATGATAAGTTCCTCTTCAGGCTGAGCTTCAGAAGGTATGATTTCTCCAGTTCCCATAAGTTTGATTGATTCACTGGATGGAACTTCATCTAGCACGTTTGGCAGGTGCTCTCTTTGTGAGCCGTTAGTCTCATCGAACCGCACATCCACTGTTTCAACCACTTTATAGTGAAAAAGGTTGAAGACTCTGTAGGAGTGTGAATCCTTTCCATATCCAAGCATAAAACCTTCATGTGCTTTTGGTGCAAATTTTGAAGTGTGATGTGGATCCTTGATCCAGCACCTGGCACCAAATACTCTGAAGTAACTGACATTTGGCTTCTTGCCAGTAAGGAGCTCACAGGATGTCTTGTTCAGAAGCTTGTGAAGATAAACACGGTTGATGATATGGCATGCAATGTCAATGGCTTCAGGCCAGAATTTTCTTGGAGTCTTGTATTCATCAAGCATCGTCCGAGCCATCTCAATAAGTGTTCTGTTCTTGCATTCGACGACGCCATTCTGATGTGGCATGTACGGAGCTGAGAATTCATGTGTGATGCCCAAAGTATCAAGATATGTATCTAGGCCAGTGTTCTTGAATTCAGTGCCATTGTCACTTTTGATGTGCTTTATCTTGACGCCATAGTTGTTCATTGCTCGATTGGTGAAGCGTCTGAAGACATCCTGCACTTCAGTCTTGTAGAGGATTATATGCACCCAAGTATATCTTGAATAATCAGCAACAATGACAAAGCCATAGAGACAAGCAGTAGTAGTAAGAGTTGAGTAATGAGTGGGACCGAACATATCCATGTGGAGCAGTTCGAAGGGTTGAGTCATTGTCATGATTGTCTTTGAGGGATGCTTGGCCCTCGTCATCTTTCCTGCTTCACAGGCACCGCATAAGCGATCCTTCTTGAACTTGACGCCCTCGATGCCTATGACATGCTTCTTCCTTGCAAGGGTGTGGAGGTTCCTCATGCCAGCATGCCCTAGCCTCCGATGCTAGAGCCAGCATTCAAAAGCTTTTGCTATAAGACATACGGCAAGTTGTGGTCCTGCTGAGAAATCTACCACGTACAAATCATCTTTCCGATACCCTTCAAACACTAGAGACTTGTCAGATTCCATTAGAACAAGGCAATGATATTTTCCAAACATCACAATCATGTTTAAATCGCAAAGCATTGAGACATACATTAAGTTGAAACCAAGGGATTCAACAAGCATGACTTTATCCATGTGTTGATCCTTTGAGATTGCAACTCTACCTAGACCCAATACCTTGCTTTTACTAGTGTCAGCAAATGTGATGTGACTTTTGTCAGATGGACGTAAGGTTGAGTCCATGAGAAGGCTTCACTTGCCAGTCATGTGATTAGTACACCCACTATCAATAATCCATTCTAAAGCAGCTGGCAAGGCACGTGTGTTTGTTGGCAAGGAAATGGATTCAGAGGAGGAGTCCGCTTCTGAGGAGGCGGAGGTGGAGTCTGAGGAGGAGTCCGATTCTGGCGTTGCGAGTCTGGCTACAGCATATGTTGCCAAGTCCATCTTCAACACTGAAGACAATGACTCCGTCACCGATACCGATGCAATTGACAAGGACTACTTCGCTCCTACCTACTGCTTCATGGCACGCGGTGCCAAGGTAAACACACGCACTACTCACTATCAAACATCTAGTGAAGATGACTCTGGTTGTGGTTCCAAACCCAGCTACAAAACGCTTGCTAAAATTGCAACTGAACAACAGAAAGCTATGGAACATATTCAAAAACTGTTAGACAAAAGCAATGACCTGTTAGACGCCGAAATGACTTGATCTCAGTCCTTAATTGAAGACATAAAAAATATTCACGTTAAGTATGAGGAACTTGAAAGTCGTCACGAAACACTCTCAACAACTCATGAAAAGCTTTCCTATGATTATCTTCAAAGGAAGCATGATCTTGAGAAATTGAGAGCGGCTCATGAAGATCTTCAAAAGGAAAATGAGTCACTTTGCGCCAAACAGATCAGTTCCGCTCAGGAAGGATTTGAACCACCATGTCTTAAATGTATTGAGCGTGACAACGCTACTTCTGTTGCTAGTTGTTCTACTGCTGCTACTATTGCAATATCTTCAACTACTGATGTGCCAACTAACCCCTCTGCTGAGGATGCCACTGCTATTGCTGATGAGAATGCTAGGTTGAAGACATTGCCTGAAATAGGGATGTTCAAAAGCCTCAAAGGGCATCAGACACTATGTGATGTCCTCAAAAGGCAGATCCTGAACCAAAACCCTAGGAAAGAGGGTGTTGGGTTCGAAAGGAAAATGAATGATGATGGCTCTTACTGGAAACCTGAGCAGTACCCCAAAACCACATGGGTTGCTGCAAAGGGGCCTTAAGTGGATCCATCCACCCTATCTGGCTTCACTTGTGCTAATCCCATCGTTATTGATGAATCCTTTGGTGCAAACTATAAACTGTTTAAGAATCAGAAGGGTGAAGTGTTTGCCAGGTATATTGGTACAAACTGCAGGAATGGACCGCCTATGATGAAGGTCTGGGTGCCGAAAAGGTGTTTGGAGAATCTTCTTGTGAATGTCATCATGACACCACAGGTGAAGAAGACAAACCCCATACCACAGGCTTCATACGGTCCAAAGGCTTCATATAGACAGAGGACTCACCTGAGTCGCACTAATGCAAATGTTTTGCAGGGAAGCCATACTCAGGCCTATGAATATGAGCGTGTTTCATCAAACCGCCATGTTCATAAGACCAAGAACTATTCTGCTTATTCTTATGAGTACTATTATTCACCTGCCAGACTTTTTGCTAGGGCTCCAAAGCCAAAGTTCTCAGATGTTGCACTTAGACTCATTGCTTCGAAGCCACCCTTGAAGATGTGGGTGGCTAAGAAAGCTTAACTCTCTTTTGCAGGGAAAGGTCTCCAGCCGAAAACCAAAATTGTCTGAAGCTATTGCTGGGGACCTTAAACATCTTGTAGGGCGCAAGATCAAATGCCCAAATGGTCTTATTATGTATTTTGTTCCTGAGTCTCTTGCTACTTGCCCTATCAGTCCTAACCTCGATCTAAGCTTTCATAATCCACTTGCCCGTCAAATGTTTTTGCTTCACAATTCTCTTCGTGAAGCCTATCCCCCTAACTGCACTGTAGGGTACAACACTAGCTGCTTCAAAATGGATTATTGATAGTGGGTGTACTAATCACATGACTGGCAAGCGAAGCCTTCTTATGGACTCAACCTTACGTCCATCTGACAAAAGTCACATCACATTTGCTGACACTGGTAAAAGTAAGGTATTGGGTCTAGGTAGAGTTCCAATCTCAAAGGATCAACACATGGATAAAGTCATGCTTGTTGAATCCCTTGGTTTCAACTTAATGTCTGTCTCAATGCTTTGCGATTTAAACATGATTGTGATGTTTGGAAAATATTGTTGCCTTGTTCTAATGGAATCTGACAAGTCTCTAGTGTTTGAAGGGTATCGGAAAGATGATTTGTACGTGGTAAATTTCTCAGCAGGACCACAACTTACTGTATGTCTTCTAGCAAAAGCTTCAGAATGTTGGCTCTAGCATCGGAGGCTAGGGCATGCTGGCATGAGGAACCTGCACACTCTTGCAAGAAATAAGCATGTCATAGGCATCGAGGGCGTCAAGTTCAAGAAGGATCACTTATGCGGTGCCTGTGAAGCAAGAAAGATGACAAGGGCCAAGCATCCCTCGAAGACAATCATGACAACGACTTAACCCTTCGAACTGCTCCACATGGACCTTTTCGGTCCCACTCATTACTCAACTCTTACTACTACTTATTGTATCTATGGTTTTGCCATTGTTGATGATTATTCAAGATATACTTGGGTGCATATAATCCTCTACAAGACTGAAGTGCAGGATGTCTTCAGACGCTTCGCCAATCGAGCCATGAACAATGATGGCGTCAAGATAAAGCACATCAGAAGTGACAATGGCACTGAATTCAAGAACACTAGGCTAGATACATATCTTGATACTTTGGGCATCACACATGAATTCTCATCTCTGTACACGCCACAGCAGAATGGCATCGTCGAACGCAAGAACAGAACACTTATTGAGATGGCTCGGACGATGCTTGATGAATACAAGACTCCAAGAAAATTCTAGCCTGAAGCCATTGATACTGCATGCCATATCATCAACCGTGTTTATCTTCACAAGCTTCTGAACAAGACATCCTATTAGCTCCTTACTGGCAAGAAGCCAAATGTCAGTTACTTCAGAGTATTTGGTGTCAGGTGCTAGATCAAGGATCCACATCACACTTCAAAATTTGCACCAAAAGCACATGAAGGTTTTATGCTTGGATATGGAAAGGATTCGCACTCCTACAGAGTCTTCAACCTCTTTCACTATAAAGTGGTTGAAACTGTGGATGTGCGGTTCGATGAGACTAACGGCTCGCAAAGAGAGCACCTGCCAAATGTGCTAGATGAAGTTCCATCCAGTGAATCAATCAAACTTATGGGAACTGGAGAAATCATACCTTCTGAAGCTCAGCCTAAAGAGGAACTTATCATCTCCGCACTTGATCAACCTGAAGACAATGCTCAGCCTGAAGACAATCCTTCTAACAATGACAATGATCAGCAAGAGCAAAATCTTCGTCCTGTTCATCCTCGTGTTGCAAATGAAGTATAGATTGAGAGAATAATTGATAGCATCAATGCACCAGGTCCACTCACTCGTTCAAGGGCAACACAGCTAGCAAATTTCTGTGGGCACTTCGCATTTGTCTCAATATCTGAACCCAAGAAAGTTGATGAAGCCTTCATGGAACCTGAATGGATTCAAGCTATGCAAGAAGAGCTTCAACAGTTTGAGCTGAATAATGTATGGGAACTGGTTAAGCGTCCTGATCCTCGCAAGCACAATATAATAGGCACCAAATGGATATATCGCAACAAGCAAGATGAGCATGGTCAAGTTGTCAGAAACAAAGATCGTCTCGTTGCTCAAGGATACAGTCAAGTTGAAGGGCTTGACTTCGATGAGACATTTGCTCCTGTGGCTAGACTTGAAGCCATACACATACTGCTGGCCTATGCAAATCATCATAACATTCTTCTGCATCAAATGGATGTGAAGAGCGCTTTTCTCAATGGAAAGATTGACGAAGAAGTGTATGTTGCACAACTGCCTGGCTTTGAAGATCCAAAACATCCTGACATGGTGTACAAGCTCAACAAGGCATTGTATGGCCTCAAACAAGCTCCTAGGGCTTGGTATGACACACTCAAAGACTTCCTGAAGAGCAAAGGCTTCAAACCTAGTTCCCTCGACCCACTCTCTTCACGAAGACATATGATGGTGAACTGTTTGTGTGCCAAATATATGTGGATGACATTATCTTCGGCTGCACCAATCAGAAATACATTGACGAGTTTGGATATATGATGCAAGAGCAATATCAGATGTCCATGATGGGTGAGCTGAAGTTCTTCCTTGGTCTTCTAATACGTCAGCAACGCAACGGCATCTTTATATCTCAAGAGAAATACCTCAAAGATTGCCTGAAGAAATTTGGAATGCAAGATTGCAAAGGCTACACGACGCCAATGCCAGCCAAACATCATCTGGGTCCCGACGACAATGGTAAAGAGTTCGATCAAAAGGTATACCGCTCCATGATTGGTTCCTTGCTTTATTTATGTGCATCTAGGATAGATATCATGATTAGTGTTTGCATGTGTGCCCGGTTCCAAGCGGCACCAAAGGAATCGCATCACTTAGCTGTGAAGCAAATTCTCAGATATTTGGCTCACACCCCAACACTAGGATTATGGTATCCAAAGGGCTCGGAGTTTGATCTAGTTGGATTCTCAGATGCTGATTATGCTGGTGACAAGGTGGATCGCAAGTCTACATCAGGCACATGTCATTTTCTGGGACGATCACTTGTATGTTGGTCTTCAAAGAAGCAGAACTGTGTATCTCTCTCCACTGCTGAATCTGAATACATTGCTGCTGGATCTTGCTGCGCTCAGCTTCTATGGATGAAGCAAACACTCAAAGACTATGGCATTCACCTGAAGCAAGTACCACTCTACTACGACAACGAAAGCGCCATCAAGATTGCCAACAACCGAGTTTAGCACTCGAAGACAAAGCACATTGAAATTTGTCATCACTTTCTTAGAGGTCATGTTGTGAAGGAAGATATTGATATCATACACGTCAACACTGAAGAGCAATTGGCAGATATCTTCACCAAGCCCTTGGATGAGAAGAGGTTTTGCAAGTTATGGTGTGAGCTAAATATCTTGGAATCTTCAAATCTCCTGTGATCAGGCACACATCCTAACACTTATGCATGTTGATGACTTAGATGTGCAACACACGAAGTAAAGTATATCTTCAATCAATGAAGACTTACATTCTGAGTGTGAATACATTAACGTGGAATTTGATTACGGAGCGCCACGATAATTGTGCGCCGTGTCTGGGTCTAATACTTCCTATACGGTGGGTAACGCCACCACCAAATTCTTCTGTTTGAAGTGTTTTACCCATGGCATTACATTTGCTATGTCTTCACATTTGGTTTGTCTTCAATTTCAACTTGTCTTCATGATTATCTTCACTATGTTGACTTGATTGTCTTCTGATATATACATACTAGTGTTCTGTCCTCTACAGCATTCACTTATAGCTACGTCTTCCTTGTTGAATCTTTTGAACTAAGTGAATGTGATCGGACCCTAATCTCTCTATGCTTTCTATCTCAAACTCTATCTGTCCAAATCATATGCATTCTATTGAAATTGTCGAATGTCTTCTCTGCGTCCTTGTCAGCAGAAGATACAGAGACAAACATTAAGTCCGTTTTCAATGCTAATTCCTTCACCTGAAACCCAGAGAAGTGGGAACGACCACCCAACAATCCAGGCGTGCATGGGAACGTGGAACAACCTCCGATATGTTGCATGATAGCCATGTGTCCTTCAGATGTGAATCGCCAGGGGCACCTGTGTAATAACATTGTGCCGTCCCTATCCCTATAAATACACACCTCACCACAGTCATTATCCCTTCTTCCACTCTCGCACAAACCCTAGCACCACCGCTAGCCCTCGACGACGCCGGCGAGGAAGCGCTTAGCTGCCGCGACCTCACCAACGCCGTCTTCACGCCAGCCGCGGACATCGTCTTCTCCGCCGTCGCCGTAGGTGTCCTCCGTCGCCAAGTTAGGGCACGGACGATCGAACTGCTCGTCCTCCTCTCCCACTCCGTCTAGTAGTTCTTCTTGTGGTAAATAAAACTTCCTTTTTACGGCCCCTTTGATCCTATAGATTCATCACTTTCTACCACAAGTAGTTTCTGTTCACACAAGTTGGATCTATTTCATACTGCATCTCATAATATGCCTAGTATGTTCACTTATGCTTCACAAAGTAGTTAGATTCCTCACTTGTACTTATTCGTGGATTCGTACAAATCTGGAACCAACTCTCTATCTATGAGTGAATGTCTTCGCACTATGAGGTCAGTGTATTCTAAACTGATTTATCTTCAAAATCTTCTGAGAATGCATATGACCTCTTCCCCTTCCCTCGCACCTTAATGCTGTCACAGGTACATGTCCATGGGAGAATCCCTTGGTTCTCATAGTCTGCATTCGTTTGCAGAATTCTTACAGCATCACATTAACTCTCCCGAAGCCAGTTCCTGTTTGACCAGAAAGCAAAAGCCTTTGAAGCCTTTAAACGTGTTGAAGCCCTTCAGTTTAAGCTTCATGGCACCAGAGAAACCTACAAGAAAGGTGGCAGACAACGTCGTGGCAACACCTCAAGAGATTTGCCTCCTGACCTCTATGAGTTGTACAAGACAGATCCAGAGGAGGACTACAATCAGCGAAAAACTCGAATCCAATGGATTCGAAGATATTGGGCAGAACAGTGGTTCAAGTACAGGTTCGTGACCCAGGAGTATGCTGACAAGAATGCCATCAAACGACCATGGGGAGACATTCTATATAGAAATCTTCATCCAAAGCTGAAGCCATTGAACAAGGCTTCTATCCTTGCATGGTCCGTGGACCGCAGCCTGCGGATGCAGACCCATCTTCATTACTGTGGTGCCGCGATGATAATCTGTTCAAGCGCAACCTTCAGTTTGCCAGGAACTCGGCCAAAGAGAACAAGAAATCACGAGGCTTAGACTTCAATCCAGGCCCCTCTGCTCCTCGTGCTGATGGCACACACGAAGCTGAACCCAATCTTGTTGGGCCCTTCTACAACCTGGAAGGTCTCATCACTCATATCATGGTTCAAGGGACAGCCGTGGATGAGCCTGCAGATGACGCTGAATCTAATGAAGCGCCTGCACCGCCGAAGCCAAAGGAACTGAAGAAGCCTAAAGCTTCAAAGCCTGCTCCTGCACCAAAGGTCTTACAGGCGAAGCCTCTGGCCACTGCACCTCCTGAACACAGTGTGCAGTCTAAAGATTTGTCACGCATCTCCAAGCCCTCGAGAGTGAAGATGCCCTTGCAACCCACCAGCCAAGAACTGACTGATGCTGCTATTCTACGCAACGACACCATTGATCTGTCCAGCGATGAAGGTCTTGCAGATGACGCTCTTGAGCAACTAATCAAGAGCAAAGAAGAAGCAGAAATCTTCAATGATTTGCCTCTCTTTGACATAGCAACCCTTCACAACTTCATTGATGAGTGGTTTGAAACCCCCAATCTCAGCTTTGATGATCTGCAACTTTCAATTGGCCTCAGCGTCGCTTTCACTGGCGCTGCTTCTGAGCTAGCTCTAGCTCAGCGCATCGTTGAACTGAAGCAAAATATCGACTATGAGAAAGCTCAGTTCAAGCAGCACATGGCAAAGCTCAGCGTGCAAGATGTCAAGAACTTCAAGATTATGCTGCACGAGCTCAAGGAAGCCTTTCTCAAGAAATGCGAAGAAGCTAAAGGTTCTCGTGAGCGCATGAAGAGTCTGGCTGACAAGTGCGTGCAAGCCTACAATGAAGCTGAAAAGCGCAAGGCTCTTGGGCGTCCTGGCATCGATCCCAGGATGGCTGCAAAGAAGAAGAATAAGCCAGCTGTGACCGAACCCGAAGCAACAAGGCAGGAAGCACATCCCATTGTCTTTCCAGCCAGTATGACGGGCTCGAAGCCTAAGGTCCCCATAGTGGCTTCAGAATTAAAGAAGACAAGGGCTTCCGAGGCTGAAGCCAGAAAGAGGAAACATCCTGAAGCTTCTGATGTCGCTCCCTCCAAGAAGAAGCGCAAAACCAAGAAAGATCGGGCTGCTCCCATAGAGCCCCTTATTGTTGACCCCATCTCGGTTGCTCGTCCTGCCTCTTCGCATCAAGAATGACGGATGGTAATTCATGAGCCTGCTTCCACAGAGGCTCCTGAAGCTGAAGACATTCCAAGAGTTGACCCCACCGCTGCTGAAGACATTGGTCACCATGACAATGTTGAAGATGATGAAGTCCTTCCTCAGATCGAGCACCAATTGGTATCATCGCCTGTGCTTACGCATAGCGAACTCATCAGCATTGGTCGTCCTCTGACGCCAACTGCTCAGGATGCATCGTGGGCTGATCACCCACAGAGACAAGACACTCCAAGCTCACCCCAACCGCAAGCTACCCCAACAGTGCAAGATGATGATGACTTTGTGGCCCAGCACACTCCATCTCCACAAGCGTCGCCCGCATTACGCAGGCTTCGCAAAGGACCAAGGCCCCAAGTCACTCCCACAATGCACGTGTCTGAATCCGAATCCAAAATGGCTGAAGATGTTCCGGCTGCATCAGCCGATGAAGAAGAAGATGAAGAAGAAGCCCCAGGAGTTTCAAGAGTTGCTACACCCCCGTCTCACCAAGATGTTGTTCTTGAGGAGAACGTGACCGACCCTCCAGCTTCTGAAGTGGAGATTAACAACCCTGAAGTAACCACCAACATCACTGCTGACGTCAATGACGTTGTCATGGTTGACGCCAATACGGCGCCGGAAGCCAATGAGGCGCCAGAAGCCAATGAGGCACCAAAAGTCAATGCTGCAACACCTGAAGTCAATGTTGCAGCACCTGAGGTCCAAGTACCTAAAGCACATGTGGCCCCTGGAGCCCATGAAGACAATGCCAATGCCCCGATTCCCCCTCCAAGACCTCACACAATGGAGCTGGCATTTGATCATGGTCAGCCAGTTATGGTTCGATAGCCCATTCTGACTCCTCCGCCTGCTGCTGGTCCACAATTTGAGTACCACGTCGAGCACAGGCCTCAAGTTCAAAAGCCCAAGCCAAGACTTCCACGATTCCCAGGCACTGCCACTTCACTTGGGGTCTTCAACGCAAATGGCTTCGTGGCACATAATACCTTCTTCAACAGCTCCAAGAACACCTATACAAGACCGCGCATTTCCTCAGATCGGTTCTGGAGCTATCAGCAGCACAGCTGCTATTCCTGTGTCCTATACAATCAAGGGCGCATATTTCCACATATGCGCCTCGACTCTGAAGCTATAGCTGGTTTGCCCTGCCTCGAAGAAGCATTGGACTATTTCCGAGACGCTGGTCTGTTGCAGTTCGTCACTGACAAGGAGCACTAGAACGAAGAATTGCTGCTTCAATTCTATGCCACTCTTCATATTCGAGGCTACAACAGGGATCCGAAGACTTGGGTCCTTGAGTGGATGACAGGCAATGTCCATCATGAAGCTAAAGCTCTTGATATCATTGAGCTCACAGGCCTGCACACTCCTGGTGAATACTATGAACTAGGTTGTCAACAACATCAAAATGCCTTGGAAAGCATCTTTCAGAAGCCAGAACCCAACATGAGTCAAATGCTGAGCATGATGAAGCCTCTGCCTCATGACGTTGAATACCCATCTGAGTTCTTTGTTGAAGACCTAGAGTACCTGCCTCGCACCATTTACCACATCATCAGGAAGACTCTATGGCCTGTCAAAGGACACTCATCTGCAGCGAAGCTTGAAGGAGCAATGAAGACTTTGGTTTTCTATATCTTCAATGGCATCAGCTTCAATGCTCAAGACTTCTTCATCAGGCAGTTGGCTGCGTCTGGCTCTGACATCTTTGGGTTGAAATTCTATGCTCCATGGGTCATGCGTCTGATCAAGCGTCACTCAGCCTTCAACTATCAGCCGTCTGCACGCAATCATCTTATATTCTTGCCTGAGGTTGATCTATCAGTTGAAGCCATTTACCCAGAGTCTGCTAAGGATCCCATTTATCTTCACAATGCTGATCACCAAAGCTTCACCCAGCCCATTGAAGGAATTCCAGCAGTGTCTCATGTTTATCCCCTTGCTGGAAACACACGTGCCCCTCGTGCTCAAACTGATGCCACTGGTAGCACCATTGCACAAAGGCCTCGACGATGATCTCGTGTCCTAAATGACCGAGAGCTTCTAGTCGCGCTGCATCAGAAACAGGACAAACATCACGACTGGCTTAAGCGTCAGATGCAAAGCCTCTTGGCGGATGTCAACCGCATTCGCAATCTTGCCAGCAAGAATGCATTTGTCACTCATGAAACCTGTCGGAGGTCGTGGAAGAGTTTGACCCTACTTAGTGCTGAAGCTGATCTGCATGACGATGGCTTCACCGAACGCTTCAAGTTTGACTCAACCCCTCCCAGAAATGATCACTTGCGTCGGACTCCCTCACTTGAAGACTCTGAATACTCGTCCTCAGTTGTGACCGTAAATGCCAGAGTCATCGATGACCAAGATGATGCAACTTCACCTCCTCCAACTTCAGCGCGTGTCGACACTACACCAAGTTCCTCTGCACCACCGGATCTCAACGACGACCCTGCTGCCTCGCCTGCACCTCATGGGAACGAGTAGGCGCTCTATGTCTTCAAACCTTTTTGGTCCTCACTGACAAAAGGGGGAGAAGCATATGAGTTGATATTCTTCAAGCGGGTCCATATGGGTGGTTAATTTACTTTTTGCTACTTTTGCCAAGTGCTTACAACTCTCGTTTTCGATACATTTGGTTCTTTGAGTTGTAACACTTAAAGTCGATGGTCGACTGCTACTTATTTGCTATTCTGTGATGTGATGATAAATTCCGCATGTGCGACGATAAATTCCGCACTTAGATCATTTTGCAAATGTCCATTTTTCATTATGCAAGTCATTATCTTTGTTACATCATATCTTGCATAATGGCTTGTCATCATAATTGAAGATGATCTCCACAAGTACAACTTGCCATGTGCATTTGCATTCCAAAAGCAAATTACTTATATGCACATCTTCAAGGGGAGCCCTTGCAACTTATGAAGATAATAACCTATCCTTTACAATTTCACATATTTTATTCCCCGTTGAAAACTTCAACCAGTTTGTCATCAATCACCAAAAAGGGGGAGATTGTAAGTGCATCTAGTGCCACCCCTAGTTGGTTTTGGAGTATTGACGACAAACCTAGTTGAGGGACTAATGTGTTTGTGAGAATTGCAGGATAACACAGGTAGAAGTCCCTCATTGATTCGGTTTTCCTACCAGAGATGATCCCTAAAAATGAATGAAGACATTGAAGTCAAAGGTGGTATGTGAAGACATTCACATTGAAGACTATGACAAGAGAAGACATCGCATGAAGACTATGGAGCGCGAAGACTTAGTTGTTTCATCGTTCTTTTTCTTCTTTGTTGAGTCATAGGAACCACCGTACTGTTAAGTGGGGTCCATGTGAACCAGTCAGAATGACTGAAGTGATGCTTAACCAAAATCCTATGTCTTCGAGTGAAGGCTATGAGAGCAAATCTTGTCCAGAGTTGGTTAAGTCAGCTTTGCTTGTAGCCCAAGTAAAGTTGCCGTGTGTGTTTGAAATCTGACCGTTGGAACACGTGTCAGTTCCTTAGTGACCAAGGGTCATTTCGGACAAATCAGGTTGGGTTGCCTAGTGGCTATAAATAGCCCACCCCCTACAACCATAAACGGTTGGCTGCTCAGAGTTAGTGCACGGCTTTTGTCGTTTGAGAGCAACCCACCTCGAAGCCTTTGAGAGAGAATTCCTTGCGAGGATAAATCCCTAAACACCCAGTGCCAAAGAGTGTTAGGCATCACTTAAGTCTTCCTGTCTGTGTGATCTGAAGACTTATTACACTTGAGGACTATGAATCCTCCAGCCGGTTGGGCATCGCGTTCTGAGTATCCAAGAGTCATTGTGGATCGCCGGTGAAGGAAGTATGTGAAGGTTTGGAAGTCTACCTTGAAGACTTACCAGAGTGATTGGGCGAGGACTGAGTGTCCTTAGCTCAAGGGGAATAAGGTGAAGACGAGGTCTTCTGAGTTGAATCTCAGCCTCCCTAACCAGACGTATAGTTGTCACAGCAACTGGAACTGGTCCAACAAATCATTGTCTTCAACGAGTCACTGGTTTCATCCTTCCCTTCCCTTTACTTACTGTTGGTCCTTGTGAAGTCATTATATGATTGCTTTATCTTTTGTCTTCACTGAGTGACTGCTTGTTTTGATTGGCTTCACAGTATCTTCCCACTTGATCTTTACTGCCTAGCTAGTATTAGTCATTGTGCTTTCACTCCATTGAATACATGACTATGGTTTGCCTAGTGTAGTCTACCTTCCGCTGCATGGTAATAGGTTTATTTCTATCGTTTGTCTTCGAAACTTCCATGTTTTGAAGACTTTCATAAAAATCGTCTATTCACCCCCCCTCTAGTCGATCACTAGCACTTTCAGGATCCAGTTTTTTTCTTCATTTCTTTTAAACGCGAGAAGGACTAATTGTGGTGTTTTTGTTAAACCAAATAGCAGTTCATCATAGGGATTCAGCTTGTACTCAGACAATAGACTGATCCAATTTTTTCCAGTAATATAAGTGATGGGCAATGCCTTCGTTACTGACACGACATAAGAAGTGAGACCTGCAAAAATAGCCATCGTAGAGCAAACCAAACGGTTTATTCTGTGATGAATGTCACATGGCAAAACCTGCATCATAAAATTGCAGGAAAAGAAAGAAAACATGACATTAAATCAATAAGATTTAGACAGTAAATCAGACATGAGTGAATCCTTACCAGGAAATCACTATGTTGAAGTACTAAACAGAAGATTGATCGTCCAACTACGCGTGGCATGTAGGGGCCCCGCCTACTCCCACAAGCAGGACAGTCCAAAGGTCGTGACAAATCGTATGGACCAAACATCCATGGGACTGGAAAAACTGGTGGGTGCGATAAACCCTGCAATGCATACAGATATTGGAGTGTAACCATAATTGATAAACCATCCTCACAAAAAATATGATCTGGATACTTCAAAATATACAGACTGAATTGAGTGGATAGACATTAACATAGACCGTTCTCAGGACTAACCACACACCAAAAGCGGCAGTACTAATAAACAATATAGGGTTCACAAACACAAATCAAGTACTGAACAATAGCACTTACTACAGACAAGCAAAGTTGCACTAACTAAACTCTGCAGACTATTTCTTGCCACCGACCTACGGGATGAACCCCGCATAACTGACTAGGCCATGGACTTCGTGTGAGATGTCTACATGCACCATCACCATCTTGTCAACCTTGGAGAACCTAATAGAGTGGTCTTTCCACTTATAAACATGATGATGAAGACATGCCGCATCAGATTTGTTGGGAAGCTTTACAAGAACCACACCCTTCGTAATCGAAGGCACAGCCAGGAAATTGTTGTGGTCAAGTATAGCCTCGAGAACACGCCTGACAACAATGCTACAGGAAAACACTAGTTCAGGACACATGGCGACAAGGACACAGTAGCTGGATAGTTCAGTAGTAGAACTCATCATCAGGTCTTCCAGTTCACACGGCATGACTTTGAGAACTTCATCTCCACCGTGGACCTGGTTCTAATTCAAACAGAAACCATATTTTATTACTACCTCCGTTCAGAAATATAAGATGATTTTCGATATTATACTCCATATATGACTACATATACGCACAGAAATGAGTGAACAAAGACACTAGAACATGTCTTCAAAGGCATGAGAGCAGAGGGATTACATGCAATATCCATAACACAAGTTACTGGGGCAAATATACCCTCTTAAAAGGTAGCATTGATGTTCATAAAGTACTCCCTCCGTCCCAAAATTCTTGTCTTTGATTTGTCTAGATACGGATGTATCAAGTCACATTTTAGTATTAGATACATCCGTATCTAGACAAATCTAAGACAAGAAATTTAGGACAGAGGGAGTAGTTGAAAGTAATCTATAAGAAATCAGTGTCAACCTCTCGCATGTTTTGGTCAAAAAGGAATTTAGAACTGTCATTTGGCACACTAAAATCACATGCAAGATCACCCAGAAAGTTGTACTACCAGTACTAGTACTGCGTGTTAGATGAAAAAACATGATCAAGATCGAGAAAAAGATCGTCAGCAAGACACATTACCTGGACATGCTTAATGAGGGATCCCGGAGAGGGGGGCTTGGACAGGGCAATGGCTTTGAGCTTGTCTGCCGTAGTCTCGGCGGGGTGCTTGCGCTTCTTCGTACCATGAGCCTCGACGGTTTTGGCCAGAGCCATAGACATCACGTCGGCCGGTGCTCCGGCGTCCATCCAAGAGAGGAAGTTGAGAGAGAAGAGTGAAAGGAGGAACGAGATGAGGGAGAAGCGAAGCAAGTGGGGGTTTTCTTAAAGAGAGGAAGCTGAGAGAGAAGAGTGAAATTATGGTTGCTTCGTCCGTCCAACTTACTGCTGGAAAGGATGGGGTTTTGTGATTTGACGGCTCATTGGGCATTACTGCGGCGGTTCGATCAGGGTAGTCTACCATCACTCTACTATGGAGTAATTTAGTGCATGGCTGGTGGACCCAGGTCCTGGTTGTCCCACACGTCGGCGAAAGTGAGTAATTTAGTGCATGGCTGGAGGAGGATCCGCACGGTAGAGCGTGTCCACTGTTTTTCTGAAGAAAAAAATGATTACACCAAGCGTTTCCACTCTTATGACGGAGGAGTGCGAAACACGGAAGCCACTTGAACATACACAATGCTCCTACTACTAGGCATGTGTAGTGGTTCACACGTCAGTACTACACAATCTTGTTGCTAGTGTAGTAAGATATGACGATAACAAATGATGTTGTGCGCATGTCAACTGCTCCTATATGTAACATAGTACCGCTTTTTCGACTGTCAGGTTGAGAATGAACGGTGAGATCAATGTTAACAGAACTAGGTCCACAGCGCACAGAGAGTACGGTGCTACAGTACTCCACGAAACATGAACCATATGAAGCACGAATAGTGTTAGGTAGGGTGTATGAAGGGTGCACGGGATGGGAGCAAAAGTTCCCTTCTCGACCCACTTTTGGGTGTTTCGCAGAGTGCATGAAGGGTGCATGAGTCCACACTAGTAGGTTGAGAAAAATACACGAAGAGGAAACAACTATATTGAGATGAGAATGCAACCAAACACACCCACACGCTTTGTGCTACAGTGACTGATCTGCACCGTCTGAGTTTGATCCAACGGTCATGTTGCGCCGAGACATGGACATGACCATGCAGAGGGCGCCTAAACACCACCGAAGTCCCTCTGCTTCTCGAGGCGCACGATGTTGGTGATGCAGGGTGCAACCGCCCATAGAGCCCGCTCTCGGTCGACGGGAGCCAGCTCGTCAAAGACAGCGTCCAATGGCACGAATGGATTCCGGTGACGGAGCCCTGAAAGGATTCGCCCGGCAACGGCGACGGCAACCTGCAACCCCTCCTTGTCCAGCTCAGCCCCCACCATCGCGCAGACACGTCTCTGCTCCTCGGAGATATAGGTGAAGAAGGAGACCAGGTCAGGAAGCCGCAGCTCGTTGAAGTCGACCAGGTGGTCGAACGGGTTTAGCCCAACGGTCGGCATCATCGCGCTGGCACGATGGTAGGCATCGCGCAACCGCAACACGTGTGTGGCAACTTGGTTCACCAAGTGGCTGAGGCGATCCTGGACCTCGTCACGATCGGCCCGCTCGCGCTCCAGCCGGCTCCCCTGACGGCCTATCATATCTCCCGCTTTCTGCAGCAATGCCGCCGACGCCTCGAGCATCTTTGTGGTGGACGCCTGCCGCTTTTGAAGCTCCGTGAACTCCCGCACATAACGGAGGAGCATGGCACTCCTCTCCTCCTTGAGCTCACGGAGCTCCACGTCCTTGGCCCTGAGCTCCGCATCCTTGGCATGGAGCTCCTGTGTCAGGCGCCTCACCTCGGACTCCGTGATCTGCTGCGCCGCCATGGCACCAGGTAGAAGCAATGGGGAGAGGAAGCAAAGGGGGCGAAACGGCTGAAAGGCAATGCAATCTACGGGAAGGCGGAGGGAGCGGGGAATCTTTTGGTTTTCACCACGGTAAAACACCAGTCGACGACTTCTCACATCAGGGAGCAGTGGGTTTTTACAGGCGGAGTCATCGTGACTAATTGCTGCCGCGCCTGCTCCCGTCAATCAAAAAATTAAAAATCCTGCCGCGCCTGCTCCCGTCAATCAAAAAATTAAAAATCCTGCCGCACCCAAACACCAGAGCAACGCCGCGGTGGATATTTAAATTTACCTGCCGGCAAGTAGATAAAAAAGGGGTGAAAAAACAAATGTGGCGGCGGCCTAGCTAATCGGTCGAACTAGCCCAACTAGCTAGCCACCGTGCTTCACTGATGTACTCGGCGGGAAAGGTGGTCTTTCGTGATTTGACGACTCATTTACTTGCTTCGGCGCTACGACCGAGGAGGACCCAGAAAACGCGCGGTAGGGCGTCCCACGTCAGGAAGAATATATGCGTGCACCACCCGGGAGGACCCCGAAACCGCGCGGTAGGGTGTGCCACGTCTCGGCACGGAGGAAAAATGTGCGTGTAAAAATATACTGTATCAGACGTAGTACCTATGGTTCGACCTCGGGACCCAGCCAGTCGGTCGAAAACACCCCACTAGCCACACAGCTTCATCATGCAAACGTGGCACGGAGGATAGATGTGGTTAGCTCCGTCTCGACCAGCCACAACGTCTCTTGTTCTAGGCGATTCTTCTATTTTCCAAGCTTTTTTTAGTTGTAATAACACCACGGCAAGCTAGCGCCGCTCTTCGTGTGTGCCCGTGCAAAGGTTAGACGATGGAGAGAAGAGAGATTGAGATCGCAGACCTGGGACCCACCAGTAAGTGAGACAACGGTCATGCACGTGTTGACGAGGCACTCCCTCTACTCTACTCAACGCAAGTACTGTATAAAATCAAGTTATGGGACAAAGCCAACAACCGTTCGTTTTTTCAGGCTATCGACTTACGCTTTGTAGTCCAGGTTGCCAGTTCGAATCTCGTCTTTCAGATTTGTTAGTTTTAGGTCCAAATTTGATTAATGACAAGTGGGACCCCCGTGTGTTGTTCCGATATTTCAGTGTAGGATGGTTTTTTTGAACAAACACTTTGCGCGGTTAGACAAGTAACGGCACGAGTTACACGTATTTTGCAAGTTTACGAACAAAAATGACAGCGGCATAGAATATCACATCCACCCCGCAGCTTAGATACTATGGTGATACGAGTTTTTACACCGTTGGAAGTGAGATCCAATGGCTTGGGAGTAGTCTTTGTAATTATGCGCAATTTCCAAACTCTCCAAAGGTTTTTTTGCAAATAAAACATTCAGGCCTCGTGTGTGCCGCTGCATCTTCGATCCAACGGCTCCCCGGTGCTCATATTAGGTGCTCCCCGTAGCTTAATTACCCGCTACGGTGATATGAGCATCTAGGTCGTATGATCAGTGATCAGATGGCACATGCGTAGTACTTGTACTTTCTGCGCATTTCCCAAACTCTATCAGTCGTATATTGCAAAAACATTCAAACCTCCTACTGTGGGCCGTTAGATCTCAGTGAACTCGTATCACCATAGAATCTACGGTGCGGGAGCACCTCATACTCTCCCGTGCGAGAAAACATAAGGTGCTATCGCAGCTTGGATGCTACGGTGATACGAGCTTGGAGGTCGTTTGATCTGAGATCCAATGGCATCTGAGCAGTCTTTGTGCTTGTAAGCAGTGGCCGAACTCTTTTGGGGCTTTTCTGCAAAAAACCATTCGAACCACCGAGGAGGTGTTGGGTCACAAATCCAACGCCTCCGAAGAGCTTGTATCACCAAAGCATCTAAGGTGTGGTAGCACATGATATTCTTACATACAGGAGAATATGATGTCCTCCTTCATCTTAGATGCTACGGTGATACGAGCTTCGAGGTCGTTGGATATGGGATCAAAGGGCATCTAAGTAGTTTTTGTACAAATTGTGTGCAATTCTCAAACTCATCAAGGTTTCCTGCAAAAATATTAAGACACATCATGTGAGCTGCTATATCTCAGATCTACAAGCTCCAAGCAACTCGTATCGGCATATAGCATCTAAGGTATGGGGGCACATGATATTCTCCCGGGGAGGAGGGGTGGGGGTGCACAACCAATCGGTGGTTGGGAGGGTGGGGACAAATATAATCTAAACAACCCTAAACAGAGCTCCACAATTTTATCTAAGGTCGAGGGGTTGACCCCCGACAATCATAGCTCCGCCTAAACACAACATTTGCATGTACTGTAGTACTAGACTTAATATTCATGTTTCAGTTTCATGTTCATTTTAAATATTGAACTGAGGACCATGGATGTCTTACATTTTACTCCCTTCGTTCCTAAATATTAGTCTTTTTAGAGGCTTCAAATGGACTGGCACATACGGATGTATATAGACATATTTTAGAGTCTAGATTCACTCATTTTGCTCCGTATGTAGTCACTTGTTGAACTCTCTAAAAGACTAATATTTAGGAATAGAAGGAGTATTTTTGAATTCGTGTCATACATGCATGGTTTGGAAAAATAGATGCACTATACTTATTGGATTGTTGTTGTGTTCGTGCGTGTGTGTCTCTGTGTGTGTGTGTGGTCATATGCTTGATACATACAAAGTTTTCTCACCTCCATATTGTTCATCTTTTAAATTTGAATTTGCATTGGAAAACTTACTAGGGATACCATGAAATGTGAAATCCACGTTGAGATCACTATATCACAAACTCACTCTAATTCAACAACTCGTCATAAATCAATTACCACGTTGAGATTAGTATTTGCAAGGAAAATACGGGTATTGTAATACACATAGATTCGTTCGGCAATTTAAAAGGTTCCTTTCGTATTCTCGAATGGTAGGACCCAACGGCGTACCAGCCAGACCTTGGCTCGTGTTGATCCTAAAAAAAACCGGGCTCGTGTCCTTCGGTGGCGTGCGTGGTACGCACATTAGGCAACCCCAACCAGTCGAGCCTCAGCGTTTCAAGTCGAAATATCTGGCGGCCAGAATTCCAGCCCTAGGAAATTCCCCTCATGTCCCCGGTCCATAATGACTACCGATGAACAACGGAGGGATGCTTTAGTAACTAGACAACGTTACCTACCGTGCCGAGCACGGTTCAATTCCCTCGGTCGCCGCTCGTCAAGGTCACCCGTCAACTGCATTGCCTAGTACTACTACTACTACACCAGGATGAGCACAGAATTGAGCCCGTTTGTTCGTGCCTAGTACTTGAGTTAATATATCAGGCAATGCACTGGTACGGAGGGATTATCCTTTTACTCTGCATATATAACTTGTCTGAAGTCTAACTAAGCAAAATGTTTGACCAAATCCTTTCTTAAGAAATACAACAGGACAGATGTACGGCTTGAAAATTTATTGCATGATGCAGGTTATGATATTGTTTCGAATCCTGGATCTTAAATTTCAGAAAATCCAAAAGTGAGCATAAATTCTTGAAACTAGGCATGGTCACGTGATATGGCACAAATATTACTTCGTAAGTTTTTCCTTCAATTTGAGACAAGCTGCTTATGACAAGTTGCACAAATGAAGAGCCAAGGTATTTTGGAACAAAGACCTGTCACGTTAAGGCGAACGCTTTCACTATTGAAACCGTGGGCGTTTACGTGCCGCCACGAGTCCCCGCTTCTCATCGGCAGGTGCCGTCCGAGCAAGCGTGTGAGTCGACGGGAGGCGTGCGAGCAGACCGTTGCGCCGGCTGTCAGGGAGGCGTGCGAGCAGACTGCTGTGCAGGATCACCGGAGGCGAGCCCTTTGACCAGGCTTCGCCGCCCACCGTCGTCCCAACTGCTCCCACTTTTAATGTCGCGGCGCCGCAGTTTAAAATCAACCCCGCACTACCCGGTATCGCTACAATCCTCTCTCTTCCTCTCCGATTCTCCTGTCGTCTACCTCCAACTAGCCTGACCTAAACGTACGCCATGCCGCATCACGATGGTCTGCCCTTAGTGTTCCAGTTTCCTGAGGAAGACACCCAGCCGGAGTCTCAAGAACATAAGGCGCTTTGGGACGAGCTTGAACTGGCCTTGCGGGAAGACGTCGCGCCTGTCCCCGCTCCTGTTCCGGCTCCCGTCGCCCCGACTGAGCCAGCGCCCATCCCCGTGGCATTGATGGGCTGGGAGCCGCACATTGTCGCCGAGCTTGATCCCACGGGGTTCCACGAGGTCCCCGCCGACTTTCACGCGCCCGTGCACCTGCCAGCGCATGCGCCTGCGCGTGCACTGATGCGCACGCCTGTGCCGGTGCCCGTGCACCTGCCAGTGCATGCACCTGCGCGTGCACTGACGTGCGTGCCCGTGCCGGTGCCCGTGCACACGAATGTCTCCACCGCGCCGTTGATAGTGCCTGTCCCCGCGCGGGTGCCAGTGCCCCCCTCAGCGGCATGGATGGCCGCCGTCGACCGCTTCCTTGCACCAACGCATGTCCCCTCCTCCCTCCAGTTGACTCGCTCCGAAGTTCAGAACATTTTGGCCTTCCTTGAAGCTAGGCCAACAGTCAGGAGTATGCCAGACGCCGCCGTCGCCATCGGTCAGTGGCCCGACGACACACAGAGCACGACAGAGGAGTCGCTTCCCACCGCGAGACACCCCCGCCGCCGCCGCGTAATCTAAATTTGCCATGAAAAAAGTTCGGATTGCCATGCTTAAAATCCGAACGTTTATCATTTCCGTTTATTTCATATCGATCGTCGTATAACTTAAAGTCGGAGTCAGACTGAACGAAATGTATGGTTTGATCGATTGAATGTTCTGCTAGAGCCGTATCAAATTAAATATAAAACGTCATCAAGCCACATGTATTCCTTGTCATCCAACGATCTAGACTGCTTCAATGTTGAGCGCTCAACACATTTAGCGTGCAGTTAATTTCATGCCAAAAATAGTGCTAATCACATGACAACACGCAAATAATATTCTAGTAGTTAATATCCGCATGCACTTAATATACTTCCAAATTAACGTGCCTTGCACGTACACACTGACTAGTGCTGCTAGTATGTGAAACTGGTGCCGTGACTTGTGAACGCGTCCAGATATGGTCAACGGCAACATCGCCCGCGAGTTCTTCCTGTTTGCCCGTGCGTCTAAACGCAGAAGGGGAGGAGAGAGAGAGCACACATGGAACCCACCAGTAAGTGAAGGCGAATAGTACTAAAAATAATATTACATATTATCCATTAATTAGGTTGTGGTAATATAAAAACGTTATGTGAACAAAGGGGGTACAACAAACATTGCTATTCTACGTATGTTGCCTATTGACGTGCGGCTTGAAGGCCCGGTCGCATGTTCGATCCTCGTCCTTTATTTTTTAATTTGTATATGGGTCCAAATTTGTTTCATGACATGTGGGCCCCTCGGTGTGTAGTTTGTAGCACTTTAATTTGTGGGTCGAAATTTGTTCCATTCCAAGTGGACTATCGGTGTGTAGTTTTGTAGCTTATTTATAATAATTAAAGAGAACAACATAGTTTTTTCAATAATACCATGGTGCGACGTTGAAGGCGAGAAAGGACGTGCGAGAGAGCGATGACCGAGCCAGAGGGAAATCAACTAGGGGAGTTGCGTGGGTTGCAACGGTGTTTGGAGTAGTTGTGGGCCGAATGCTACGAAAATATAATCTAAACCGACCGGAATAAATGCCTACACAAATTAATCCAAGGTTGGAGTGCCCCTCGCAATGTAAATAGCTCCGGCTTTGCGAGGGATGGAGAGGTAGTAGCTTCAACGCGTGGAAGATACGGTGTGAGAAAGCGAGGTCAATCGAGAGACATATAGATAGAGAGACAAAGTGAGTGTGGTCCGACATTCATTGAACAAATATATATGCTCTGGAGAGATATTGTCCGATTGAGCTTTTTGGCAAGGGTGAGGGCTGTAAGATAGAGCTTGAGAGATGATCCAGTCACAGACGTGTAGATATATTTTGTGCGTGGGAGGAAGCAAGGTCAACCGATCACATAGGGTCGCCGTGCGATCGAAAGAGTGAGACGGGTTGGAGAGAGTGACCTAGATAGACGATGTGCGTGAGAGAGTATACAATGTGAATAGGTCGAATTGGGCTCAAACATGGTGATATATCGTTTTTGTCCGAGAAAGAGCGAGGTCAATCGAGACATACGGAGAGAGAGAGAGAGAGATTGAGTGAGCGTGGCCCACCATGAGGTCGAAAGAGTGGCGGCGGCTTGGATGGACTGACCTAGATAGACAATCTGCGTGAGAGAGTATAGAGTGTGTCGATCGAGGCCCGAACAGGGAGATATATCATTTGTGTGTGAAAGAAAACGAGGTTAAACGAGACTCAGATAAAGAGAGCGAGATTGAGCGAGTGTGGCCCGCCGTGCGGAAGAAAGAGTGAGACAGTCTCGAGGGAGTGACCTAGATATACAACGTGCGTGCGTGCGCACGAGAGGTTGGGGGGCTAGATAGGCAATGCATGTATTTAGCGCGAGAGGGTGAGAGGGAGAGGGGGAGAGAGAGAGAGCTCGGCATGGGGTGCAATGGCGGGTGTGTGAGGTAAATACATTTGGTAACAGAGTGGAAAAAGGGGTTGTGTAGTTGAGAGACTTAGAGATCGAAACATGGAGAGAAAGAATGAACGTGTGTTGGAAACCGATAGCTTCCTAAGGTGGTTAGGAGAGGAAGATTGACCGATACAGGAAGTATGTAGCGTTTGTGCGGGGGGGGGGGGGGCTAAAAACAACATTTGAATGTACATAGTACGAGACTTAATATCGATGTTTCAATTCGGTGTACATTGTAAGATTTGAACCGAGGACCAGGCATACGGGTAATTATTTCGAATTCGTGCCATACTAAGTTTCGAAAAGTTGACATTGACTCAGTTTGTTGTGCTATTTTGTAGGTCATATGTTTGAATCCATCCAAAAGTTTTCTCACTACCATGGTGTTCATCATATACATATGAATTTGTATTAAAAAAGTAGCGTGGATACAGTGAAATGCGAAATCCACGTTAGAATTGGAGATCGCTACGTGACACACACTCTAATTCAAATAACTAACTACGTGACACACACTCTAATTCAAATAACTAATTATGTGACACACACTCTAATCCACGTTAGCGTGGGTACCGTTTCGATTTTTTTTCAAATAACTCCTCATTAATTAATTTATAGTACTCCCTCTGTTCACTTTTATAAGACCTTGAAGACATTTCAGACAATGTGCAAAACAGTTCATTTTAAGTTGTCTGAAACGACTTACAAAAGTGAACGGATGGAGTATCTCGTTTCGAATGACTAATTATTGCAAGGAAAACACGGGCATGGTAATACATACAGATTCGTTTGCAAATGAAAGAAGATTCGTTTGCATTCTCAAATGTAGGCGCACCAGGCAGACCAGGGTCGTGTCGGGGTGGACGCTGCTTCGGTGCCTTAAAGGCAACTGCCTTTGGGTCACTGACATGTGGGCCAGCCACCTGTTGGGCCCACATGTCATGGACACAAAGGCAGGTGCCTTAAGGCACCGAAGCATAGTCCTGTCGGGGTGGTCGCGTGTGTCGGACGGACGCGTAGCACCCAGCCACCCACCCCCCTCCCCCCAAAAAAGGACGACGACAATATAAGTTCGCGCTTCCACGTTTCGGATTGAAATATCTGGCGGCCCCAATTCCAGCCCTGCAAAATCTCTCTTCTCCACCGTCCCCTTCCGCGCCCAGATTGCTCAAATCCCTAATTCGCCGCCAACCCTCGAATCGCCCCTCGTCTCGTCTCTTTCCCCACCGTTCCCCACCTCTGTGCCGGACGACGACGACGAAGACGACGGTCGCGCTTCACCACCGCACCGGAGCTACCTCATCTACGCCCTCGTCCACCGCACCGGGTGGTCCACCGACAACGTCGGCCGCCGCAACCGACGTGCCTCACAGACACCGAGTTCCACCGCATCAGGTGCGCTTCACCGACGCCGTCTCCCAGCTCACCGGGGCTACTTCACCGAGCACATCGTCGCACCTCCGCCCCCCGAGGCCGTTGGGGCTTCACCAACGGTCTCGTCCACCGCATCGTAGCGCTCCGCTGCCACTCAAGATCTGCATCCGTGCGCGGCCAGCCAACGCCAGCGCATCACCCTCAACGGCTCTGAAGTGACCCGCACTCTAGCTAGGCGAGCATGCCCAAACGCCGGCCCGAACTAGGTATCCACACATCACTCCCTTGTGCACTGTTCCGACGATGTTTGGATATCCTTTCACTGCTCTCTTAGCTTACACGCCTATGCAACTCTGACTTTAACTCTTATTTCTTCTGGAGATATCATCTGAAACAAGCAAATCCATTTTTTAGCGAAGCATGACGGCGCTACGGGATCTGGTACACATCCTGCACACCCGTATAACCTTGTAAGTATCTGTCCTCCGGTACAACATCAAGGTCGATTCCTCTTATTTGATCAACCATTCGCCGTGTCAAAATGCGAGGGGATGCAAGGAGCACAAGGCCTGCACATCCAAGCAAGTGGTAACATGGACTTGTACATGGAACATCCCAAGCGCAAGCAGAGCTGCAGTGAGCCTGTACAACGAGCTAGCGTAAGTCCCTGCATTTCATTTAATTCGTACTGGCATTCGTGTATGATTTGTGTGCAGTGGCTGATCCACGAATTCAAGTTACCAGGGGCGAACATTTAACTTAAAAAATACGAAGGCACTTGCACTCCGGAAATCAACATAACTTGAGAAATGTGAAGCTACATGCACTTTGAAAACCAGCTAATGATCCAAAGTAGTTCAGATTATAAACACTAAATGATGCAAGCACCAAAAAACACAAAATGCAACATGGTGTACAAGGACTACAAACATGGTCTGTACCTGCTTGAATTATTCGTTCTCTGGCTGAAAATATCGAAGTGTAATTGCACGTATAACCAGTGCGCAAACTGCATATCAATATATCTATCCTGCACAAGTATGCCAATAGTTTCAAACAACAGATTAGAAAAGTATTTATGCTATGTTGTCATGATACGGGGACTTTCTGGTAGATGGCCTCGACGTTTCCTCAAGCTATGAAAATGCACTATAATTTGCTTGTCATCAATGCCTGCAAATCTCTGTCTCTCTCAACATAGTAGATCATCATTAGACACTAAATCCTTCAATGAGCTTGCAAAATGCTTGCATTAGATCCCTCATTAGACACTATATGTTCATCACCAGGAGCATGTAAAATGTTTGCATCAAATCCTTCATTAGCAGTCTGTTCATTAGACACTTCAGGCTCAAGAACAACATGAGCTTGTATGTTTGCACCGGAAACTTGATTAGATACATCAGATTCAGTCAGTTCAGTATTGATTGGGGGAGTTATAAAATAAGTAGAAATTGGTTTCATTTTCTCATAGATTCCCTACATACAAGCAGTTTTACAACACCGTCAGGTTTAACTATTGGCCAGAAATTGAAGAGTTGAATTAGATATAATCAGGGATGTGATGTACCTGCTCGTTGCGCATGCTACTCTTGCAAGCTGCGACTGTCCGTTTGCGCAAGCTCGATGCCATGCCCGTGCTGCCGCCGCTGCCTCCCACGCAGGCTACACCCAGGGTTGGATCTTCATCTTCTTGTCCTTCCGTTCGCTTGAAGCCCGGCGACCGCCCTCCAACGAGGGCGCGAGGAAGTGCTGTGTCGGTCTGTCCAGCGGCGGCTAGGTTAGGAGCGAACCAGACTGGAGGCTGGAGCGAATGAATTGGGATTTTTCCTGCTGTCGATCGATATGGGAGGCGCTCGTTTGGGCCGCGAGCCTGCTATAGGGCCTGCCTTGCACTTATGTTATTGGCCCATCCAAATTGAAACATTTTTCTTCATTTTTTACATTGCCTGCTCGTGCGTTGGGACGAACAAAACTAGCATGGGCCAACCTGGACGACTCAAACTAGGTGCACACTTTCCAGCCACCTGAGGCGGCCGCCCATACCAGCCCCTATGGTGGCGTCGCCCCTTTTTGCGTGTATGATTGGATAGTGAAAAATATTCCAGTGGCGCTTTTGATTTACCCACAGAATGGTTGAATTGCTTGTTTCTATGAACTGAGTTCGCCAATAATGTGAAGGATGCCAGTCTTTTCATCCTATTGTAGATTGCTTAGATCTCGATATGCCAAAAGTAATCGCATGAAATATACAGTAAAAGCCAGTGTGATGTGTTTGGCTACAACTAGTCTGACTACACGTCCTCATATAACATATCAAGGACGCACCATCTTACCAGATTAACCATTCGACTTACCCATGCAGTGTGGGAAGAAAGAAGTATTGGGACTGCGTATCCAAGCAATTGATGCCATGGACTCCTTCGTACAACCTTGTAAGCGAAAAAGAAGTTGCAGTGTGCCTGTACAAAGAACTAGCGTAAGTTCAGTTACCTGCTTCTCGGAATTTTAGTTAGCCACTTATTGCAAAATTGTTCAATTACGTTGCTTGGCTTAATTTAGTTTGCTACTGATTACATAATGGCACAGCCTGTTAATCATATTGTAGACTGCGCCTATCTATGTGTTTGATACTTACTGTTAAGAATTACCTGTTTGCCTTAACTTAAATATCTACTTGTTTGTTTAACTGCTTTGCTGCTGCAACAGCGGGTTACAATGATGTTAATAACTACTTTTCAGCATCCAATTGAAACTCTTTAATTCCTTGTTTGTTTAACTGGTTTGCTGTTATAACTCCCAGTTGAGATGTTTTGCTAACTTCAACTTTTCTGAATCCAATCGGAACTTTAATGGCAAAACAGGTTAGCCCAAGATCAAAGAGCGAGGTCCCCATGGACGTTGCATCATCCCACAGCAGTGGCACCGGCCCAATCGTGCATTATGAATTGCCAACTGCTGATGCTCTAGAGGCTAAACTAGTGGTAGAAAGAGATTCTGCTTCTGCACTTAGAGATGAAGTTGACATGTTGAGGAAGCAAACAGCACAATCACAAGCAGTACTCAAGACAACCATTAAATATTTGGTGGATTTCAAAACGAAGCAAGCTGAGACTGACCAGATTGTTAAGGTCCTGAAGGAAAAAAGGAAATTAAATTCCTACTTGGTAAATCATAGGTGAAATGTTCTTTCCATAGTTGAATAACCTTTGTGTTGTCTGTTCATGTAATCAATCAAACCATTTGTTTTAGAGATCATGTAATAATTGTTTTTTTTGTTTTTGGTTTGTAATTTTATTTGAGCACAAGTCTGTATTAATTGATAAGACTCGGAGACATTTCATTTGGATTGCTGTGCCAGACCTACAAATATGCCAATCGGGCTGAATGTGCATTCAGCAATAGTAGTAGTATAGATGGACCATAAGTGGCACGCATCGGAAAGGGCCAAGATGCTGGCTAAAAAAGGATGTTGTTGTAGCCAAAAAAAGTACAGCGGCCTGGCTTATGTATGTTAGTTGATATTATTGATCCATATACTCTATAAGTGTTTATATGTCTGTTAGTTCTGTACATTCTTGGTTGATTGACTCGGTATTTGAATCTTGATACATCGCTTGTGTACATATCTAAATGGGAGTACACATTATGCTGCGTGTGACATTTGAGTTGGACATGAAGTGTTCCAAATATTCGAATTCACCTTAAACTGGATTCTAGTTTCTGAATTTGAGTATCGGCATTTGTAAACCATATTCATATATGACAGTGGAATACATCTTTGTCGTCCTTTTGAAGATATATAAAAACACATAGAATGATTTATAAAGATTCATATAGGAATACAAAATGGATTCGAATTTAGTTGCCAGGGTAAACGTGGATGCTTATTGTCCCAAAATTCGAAAGAAGCAGCAAAATGTCCACTCCCACGTCGGCTGCCCGAAGCCAAGTGTTTGGGAGATGGAAATTACTGTCTACCCATTACACGGACAATCCATCGGCCCGATTTCCACTGCTCTAAATAGGGGTAGGTTAGTAACTTCAATTAGACGTGACACGACCGCCTCTGAGCCCATTCCGACACGGTGGGCGTCAAACATGGGCGGCAAAACACATTTGATTCAAGCTCGTCCGAAAGACCTCTGTTTCTCCCTCCATTCCCCATTCATACACGGTGGGCGGCAAAACAAACTCGACTCGGCCGAAATCGATGTAGGCAAATATTTTCAATAGGGGCAGGTTTGTAACTTCACTCAGACGTGACACAACCGCCCTACCTGTCAGCCCCGTTCATACACCGTGGGCGCCAACCATGGGCGCCAACCACCCTCTCCTCGCCCGAAATCGCTCTGGGCAAATATTGGCGAGATGCGAGATTACCGTCCTATCCCCAACCGACGAGACGTCCAAATTTTAAACGGGGGCTAAGTTCGTAACTTTCCCATATTTCAGACAGGCGCGTCCCAAAAACATGGTTCCCCGTACCTCTCCCTCCATTTTCCCATTCATACACCGTCCGCGCTAGAACACCCCATCCCCACACCAGCCTCCGTCCGCCACCCCATCCATCGCCGCCGTCCTCCACCACATCCATCGCCACCGTCCTCCACCATGCCGGAGCGCCTACCAAGACCGCGTCGTCCACTGCTAGAGATGGACGTTTCTCATCCACGGCGATGGACCAATAGCCTTGCATCGCGTCCTCTCGCTTCATCGGCGCGTCGTCCTCTTTGCCGGGGCCGCTCACACGACCTTCTCTTCCACCGCAACGGGACTTATCCCCCGATGCACCCGTCTACCGTCGCAGATCTGCTTCAACGCCACCGACAGCCATCGCACCCCCGATGCCTACACGGCGCCGCAAGAGAGGTGGTACTTCATATCTCCTCAACTTTTTGATCTCAACCAGAAAATAGATCTTAACTTGGTTACTCTACTTTCTTTTCAGCTCTTAGAATTTAGTTCTTAGTTCGAAGCAAACAATGGATGCTAAATATCATTTCTCCGGTTTGCAGCTTCAAATCTGCCATGGCACAGCCATAATACGGTTTAATTGATCATGCTTAGGGTTTAATTGATCATGTTGGTTCCGTGGTGGTTTCTTTAATAGAAATCGGAGGGGAAACCCTCTTTTGCTAAAAAAATATGCTTAGAGTTTCCCCCTTTTATGATCACTATACGATCAGAATACGTGCTTCGTGTCATAATAACACTGCTCCACCCATCAAGCTAAACAAGCTTAGTTGTTCAAATACGAATCTGATATTATTAAAACAGAGTTGTTTAATTGGTCAGCTAAATGTTCCTAAATTAGTTTCGAAAATGCATGTTCGCCGCTCGGGTGTGTATCTCTACAGGGTGCCCACGGTGGGCCGGCCCACCCTGGGATTTTGGGTCGTCCCAGGCCCCGATTCCCCTCTGTTCTGCTGCGCGCTTCCGATCTCTACTCGCCCCCAGCCGCCTGCCTCGCCGGCGACTTGCCGTCCCCGGACGGCATGACTCTAGGAGGAGACGCCGGACTAACAGGAGGCCAGGAGCCGCTCGCCCAACAGCGTCACCGCTGCCCGGGCGCGCCGCCGTGCCTACCTTCCCAGTCCGTTCAGGGCTCAGGCGTGCAGCACCCACCAAGCCAACCCGATTTATCCTGAGATACGTCCTCAACACTCAGCAGCCACTCCTCATCACCCATTTTCTAATTGATTCATTACTCATTAGGCAGGACTGTCATTAGGGTTTGTTGTGTGCTCAGTGCTACCTACACTTAATGGTTCAGATGTATTTCGGTAATCTTTAGTACCTCTAAAGTTCACAGGGTTTTCAAAATTCCGGCCCTCGGAACAGAAACTAGTCATTTTGGATTGTTGGTCGTAGTGACATTGACCCAGATTACTACTGCAAGCCAGGTTTGTTGACAATTTTACTTGTCTTTCTTACTCATTCGATATAATATCCAATTATTCACGTCGATTAGTTGCAAACAATAAGTGCTAGACAAACTTCTTCATTCAGATTTTGGACGGTCTCTTACTGCAGTTACAATTCTGCATACTTGTCCTAGTAAGCTCACAAGTAAATGATTGATTCACTACATCTATGCTTGCCTTGTCATATTTGTTGTCAATATTCTTTTAGGGTGGACCACCCTGTTTCTAAATACTGGAACCGTAGACATGAGTGAATAGTATTTCTCTATGTGATCTCTTCCATCATGTGTGGGTAACGAACACTGCATTGTATAGAAAGAAAGTGTCATTTCCAGCTTTTACATAGGTTTCGATCTTTTACATGGAATACAATCTGCCTACTTGCTTTGTGTCGCACTACCAACACTCCACCCTTGAAGCTAAACATTATGCCACTCATAATTGCTTAGTTTATTTGTTCAAATACGAATTTCATATGATTCTAATGTTCCTACTTCAGTTTTGAAATGTGTGCCTGCCTGTTATAGAGACATAAGGGGTTTGTATTTCTGTGTGTGGTCTGGTCAGCACGGTTGGGGAGGTGAACTTTGCATATGCAGGGGTTTATAGGGAGACACTCTCCGAGTTGAATCCGCAATGCATTCCATAGATAATCTGACTACTTTTTATGTTTTCATGAATCTCAGATTCTGAACAGCATCATAATGATTATGAGCTTGCGCGCATGAAAAGAATAAAGCAGAACAATGCCATGGCTGTCAAACTTGGCATTAAGGGACTGAAATCAAGTCTGGATGCAATGCAATGCAAACGCTCTCCACCTACAGATTCATGCTCAGAATATGATCCTAACAGTGATTCTGAGCTAGAGGGAGACCTAAGTCAATGTAGCTCCCTAGTGGAGGAGTCAGAGGAAGATGCCCTATCTTATTCACCCATCAAGGTACTTGCTCTAACTTTCCAAGGTTACATTGCTCGCACATATCTTGCAACTGATGCTTTGCATTGCTTCTACTTTGTTGAACTGCCATTAGCTTAGTTTACACATCGTGTATGTGAATACGCCCTGCCTATCCATTTTCAGTACATATTCCATCTGTCATCATACCATATTTATCCATTCAAATGTTGTTCTTGTGTATCAGACGTTCAAAAGGAAGAGGGCGATTGCTGATCATGGAGGAGCACAAGCAAAGTATTTGGAAAAGGTAGTGGCACCTGATAAATCAAATAGCCCATTAGGTGTAGTTGCAATATCACCTGACCCACAAAATACCCCAACTCTAGCAGACTCTAGCCCTACTACACTGGTCATTTCTGATGCCCCAACTCAGCAGACCCAACTGCAGCAAACAGTATGATTATGCCAGTTGACATAGCACCAGCTGTACGACGCAAAACCCCCATTCCAGCAAAGAGTACACCAAATCCAGTTGCCAAATCCCTTTTCGAACCAGAGAGAGCCTCAATTGCAGCAAATAGGACCCATGTTCCATTTCTTCCCAGTTTAGAAGATGAAGCTTATGTTGTTGTCAGGAAATTTGTGCGCATCTTTCCTTCATGGAAAGATTATACCGCAGACACAGAACAATTTCCAGTCTTCCTCCGCAACTTACGCGTAAGTAATGTACTAATGTTATTCATGGTCATTACTGCATATGTTTCTGCTGACAGAAGACACAAGATTTCATTCTTTTAAATAGGCGAGGAGCAAACTGGATTGTGATGACGAGCAAGGGTTGGTTGCGCTTTTCAAGCACTCGTTGATGAAGTATCGTTCCTACCTGAGGCAAGCGCACTTCGATGGCAAGCCTCTGAACGAAATTTCTGTAAAGTCTCCGGTGCTACATTTATCCGACGGTGACTGGAATAATCTTGTTACACATTGGTCTCGGCTGCAGCGTAAGGTACTGTCTATGATATCACATCACAATTTGAACTACATTTCTGCATTTGCCTTAATGTCTCACTTGTACGAAAACTGTTAGCAGAAGAACATTCATTCTCAAGGGACCACAGAATCTCGCAACTATACTGCACACTGCATTGCTCTTGTGAGTACCTCTTGCCCTGTATGACCATACTTACTTTCATAGTTGTTTGATTATGTAGCATCACTGCACATGTTAGCCTCGTAATCGTCCATTTGGTGGACATTATAAGATCCGTATGGACTCTTACATAAATTTAGAATCAACCCAATGCTTTTGAAGAGGTTTAGCTCTGCAGTCCTCTTGTAAGGACTGAACGTGGTCTATCACTGTACTTACATTAACAGCTACTCCCTCCGTCCCATAATATAAGAACGTTTTGTACAGTACACCAGTGTTCAAAACACTCTTGTATTATGGGAAGAGGGATTGGTTCATTTTGTAGCATTCTGCATCTTATCTCCCTCGCCCACCATTTACTAAAAAAGATCAGATCTATATTTAATCTTACCAACAAGTAGAATACACAGACAATGCCAGTGCAGAAGTGTAGCCCATTGCTCTTGTCAGTACATTTTGTCCTGTAACGCTTGTACTTCCAGGGATTGGTAGTTGATTATGTAGCATCAATCTGCATCTTATCTTCATTATCCTCTATCCCTTCCAGTATTATCATATCTATAATTACTCTCTACAAAATGTAGAGTACAGGCAATGCTTATGAAGAAGATTTTGTGCTGAAATTCTTGAGTTATCCTTCCCTTGACATGGAGAAGGGCATTATAAAGCCGGTGTTAACTGTTAATGTAAGTCAGTCCTTCTAAAGCCTTTATCCTCAACTGCTGTTTAATTTGCTCATACTCCCTATCGTTTACTGCTGTTTAGTTTGTTGTTTCTACCAAAATGCATGTTCGTAAGAACCGTAAGTTCTAAGTTTTACTTGTAAAACCAAATTCCTTATTCATACCATGCACATTACTTAATACTCCCTATATGTATGCTTGTTTTTGTGGATCTATAATCCAGTGTGTGGTGAAGCAGCCCACGTTTGCACCTTGTCATCTCCTGTTTTATCTTACTGATGTGGCTGATGATATGAACAACATGCCATGCACATTATCCAAAATAGATACAATGATTTTCTTTGCCCTTCATCTATGCTTGTTATGTTGACATGGTAATCCAGTAGTGTGGTGAAGCTCCCCGCATTATGAACAATGCCAAATTATGCTATTGATATTTTGAACTTACTCTTTATTTTCTAATTTGAAATTGGATAGAATTGACAGAACAGTTATCATCTTTGTTTATACACGTGCAAAACCTGTCATCTCTCTGCTTTGTTTCAGGGTGATATGCCTGATGGCATGCACAAGTCTGCTGAAGGCTGTGAGACAAACCCAACATATATTGCAGCAAAGAAGGCAAAACATCTTGAAGATAGCGAGACAACCCCAAAGTCTTGTCTTGATGCAGTGTTCAAGTTACTTGAGACTAACAGTCAGACAAGCTCACAGAATTCGTTGTCTGAATCAGTTCGACTTCTTCAGTCCCAAGTTCTAGCAGAAAGGCATTCTGCAACTCAACTTCGACTTGAAGTCCTATCTCTAAGAAAGATTGCGGAGAACACCAATGAGAACCTCATCGCTAAACAGCTACACCTGGAAGCTATGACCGACATGCTAGGCCGGTCTCACAGCCTTGCTCAGCAGCTTGCGCAGCAGTTCCCCCGCAAGGCTAACCTTTCTTGAACTGTCTTGGAAGTGGTCTCGGTTCAGTATTATTTTGTTACGCTGCAATGGTGCCCAGTTTTTGTAATCTGCTTCTTCGTTGCGCTTTATGATCACTGGTGGCGAACTTCGATGCCCAGTGGATGTAATATACCTTAAATCCTTTATTGTATAGTGTAGGTTTATTCTTAGTTACTATGCCGTAATTTCTTTATTGTATAGAGTAGGTTTGTTCTTAATTCCTACTAGTTACTGCCATCATTCGCTATCTGAAAAAAATCAGATGTAGTCGACCGGACCGAAACATTCGACTCTAACGGGCCAGGTTTTTAGCGGGCCACAATTGGGCCGGCCTGCGTCTTTCTTGGGCCCGAATGATTGGGGCCTTCACACATTGCGCCAGGCCCAAACTTACACCGGCCTATATTTTAGTTGGGCCTTTTGTCGACCCAGCGCTTAGTTTGGCCCAGGTAGCGTTGGGCCATTAACAGGCTGAATATTGTACTGGCCTGTTACGGCCGAGATGAAACCACGGGCCTTTAGCAGGCCAAAATGCATGTTGGGCCTCAATTTTCACTAGTCGTCGACGGGCCTTCAGCAGGCCGAAATGTAGACCGGGCCATTTTGGGCCCAGTTAGCTCACGGGCCGTTACCAGGCCGAAACATATCTCGGGCCTTAGTTGGCCCACTGATATCATGGGCCTTTAAGAGGCCGAAAGCTTAGCACAGGCATCAACGGGCCGAATTACGCGACAGGCCTTTAACAGGCCCAAAGTCACGTTGGGCTTAACTGTTGCCACCTTTAGCATGGGCCGTTAGTGGGCCCGATGTCCCGTCGGACCATATATGGCCCATGGGCAGCACGGGCCATTCCCAGGCCGAAAGTCACACCGGGCTGAAATGGGCCCATGTCTACATCAGGCCTCTAACAGGCCGAAAGTCACTGGGCTGTAGTTGGGCCCAAATATTCGGCGAACAATTAACGGGCCAGATCTGGCTTCGGGCCGCAAATGGGCCCAAATATTGGGCGAACAATTAACGGGCCAGATCTGGCTTCGGGCCGTAAATGGGCCCAAATATTGGGCGAACAATTAACGGGCCAGATCTGGCTTCGGGCCGTAAATGGGCCTTTATTAAGCAGGCCGTTATTGGGCTGGCCCACTAGTACCTGATTAAGTTCTACGGGCCTTTGACTGGGCCGGCCTTTTTAACCTATATGGGCCTCTGCTGGGCCCAGCCACATGTCGACGTATCATAGGCATGTCTCCTCCAATGGACGGGCAACATCTGGCCCACTGACGAGCTGACAGGTGTTCCCTTCGGCCAATCAGAATTTTACACGTGGAAATTTCCCATTGGTCAGGGCTGTTAACGGGTTATCGGATCCAAAATCCGACCCGATAGCTTAACGGTGTTCCGTTACGGTGGATGCCACGTGTCGGTCACCCTTGACGAAAGCACTTCTGTGACGCGCGATTTATCATCATGGAAGTGGACACTTCCGTGATGATAATTTTGGTAATGTCATGGAACACTTCTACGACAGCACAGGTATGACTATCTTGATTGTGTCATAAAATCATCATGGATGTACATGCATGACAAAAAACGCGACCTACTGTGACAAACACGTATCATCACGGAAGTGTATTTTTTGTAGTGTTGAGAGAAGCCACTAGTGAAACCTATGGCCCCCGGGTCTATTCTCCATCATACAAGTTTCCAATCTATTTTATTTTGCAATCTTTACTTTCAATCTATATCATAAAAATACCAAAAATATTTATTTTATTATTATTATCTCTATTAGATCTCACTCTTGCAAGTGGTCGTGAAGGGATTGACAACCCCTTTATCACGTTGGTTGCGAGGTTCTTATTTGTTTGTGTAGGTACGAGGTGACTCGCGTGTGGTCTCCTACTGGATTGATACCTTGGTTCTCAACAACTGAGGGAAATACTTATGCTGCTTTGCTGCATCACCATTTCCTCTTCAAGGGAAAACCAATGCATGTTCAAGAGGTAGCAGTCGGCTTGTTCCTCCCCCTCTAGTCTTCCTTCATTTTCCCATGTGCTGGCACACTAGAGCCGCACCAACATGTTGGGAAACATAGTAGAAAACAAAAAATCATCATAATGATCACCCATGAACAATATGAAGATGCATACACTACTGCAGGATGCTGCTAACGCGACACGTGTATCGAAGACCCTTCGACCAAACCATGTGCGATGCATGAATCGCAAACAGTATCGTAACAATAACATTACTAATAAAACGAACTATGTGCGATGGCGGAGGCATCAAGAACGATTCAGATTAGAGTCGCATGTGCAGTACGTGGCATAGAATTGACCCATACAAACTATTTACGATGAGTGAAGCAACAGAAATGGTTAGCCAAATCAAGATGTGTGTGACAGACGACATACAGTTCACTCAACTGAACTATTTGCGTTGAGAAAAAACAATAGAAATGGTCAGCCAGAGCAAGGTGTGTGTCTTAGACGGCATATAGTTCACTCAGATGAACTGTTTGCGATGAGACAAAACAACAGAAACGGTCAGCCAGATCAAGGTGTGTGCGATAGACGGCATTCGGTTCACTCAAATGAACTATTTGTGATGAGCCAAAAAACATAAACGATTTGGCTTAACAAGATGTGTGTGATACCGGCAAACATGCCAGTAATCAGAATTGTGTGGGAGGACAGATAATAACACAAACTATTGCTCGAAATAAGGTGTGTGTGTGTGTGTGTTGTGGGCAAACGGTTGGTGGTAAACAATTGTCAGCGGTTGATTAAATCATCACTGATGGGTTCCGTAGTTTGATCCATATGCGATGTGATTTTCTCAGTCTACACAACATCTATGCTCTCTCTATAGAACAATAACATACATACTTATAAGGACATGATTGCATAACCAAATTAAACATCCAAAAGTGACTATACACATGATATTTGCACACACTAAAGTAAATAATTACATGCATAATAAACTAGGATAAACGATCATCTAATCATCATCTACTTCTTCTTGTCACACTTCCCACCACTGCTCTGCTGGTGGCTCGATCCCTTATCAATTACAGGAAGGAGGCACTTCCTTATGTCAATGATCCGCCTGTGCATCTCGTAGCATGTGTACATGTTCTTGGTCACGAACTTGAGGTGAGGTTCATGCAGTCTCCGCATACATGCGTCGTGCTAGGCTGCGGGGTTTTTCTTGGCATCATCCTTCATGTTCTCGTAGTAGGGGTCGATGATGGCTGAGGAGAGGTCAACCAGGGAGTCCTTGTCCTTCTTGCTACCCCAGACCTTGTAGTGGCCATGGATGTCGACAAGCTTCTTGCAGGCCAAGCCCAAAATCTTGAGAACTTTTACATCATTGATGGTGTCCATTGCAGCGGGCTTGTAGTCGGAGTTGTTGACAAACCTGGCAAAACACTCACAAGGTCTTGTGGACATACAGTAGTGGTAGACGAGGACGTGATGGCGCACGCACAACTGGGCAACAACAATCTTCTGGTCTTTTTTGGGATGACCACTGATATTTCTATGTAAATAGGTCATTTTGGAGCTAAGTAAGGTTATTATGTCATTTTCGAGGAAAATAAGCTAAGTTTAGGTCATTTTGGAGGTAACCAAGATTATTATGCCATTTTTGACCAAAGTATGCTAATTATGTCATTATTGAGCTATCCAAGGTAGTTATGCCATTTTTAGCTAATTAAAGCATATTTAGGCATTTTATAAGCTATCTAAGGTTATTATGTCATTTCAGAGCTAATTATGTCACGAATGAACTAGCTAAGATTAGTTTAGGTCGTTATTGAGCTATCCAAGGTAGTTATGCCATTTTTTTAACTAACTAAAGCATATTTAGTCATTTTATAGAGATATCTAAGGTTATTATGTCATTTTAGAGCTAATTATGTCATAAATAAACTATCCAAGGTAGTTATGCCATTTTTTAACTAACTAAGCATATTAAGTCATTTTGGAAGGGAAAAATGCTAGCATGAAGAATGAAATTGCATGAATCATGTAGCAAACCACATACCCAGTGATCCCCATACTCAAACAGGTTGGAGCTCCCTTGATGGTGTGGCACACCTTCCATTTGGTCACGCTTATCCTTGGCCCTATGGTGTTCGAATAGCCATTGGGGAGAGAACCACGCATCCACCAACGCCTCCCAACAGTCCATCTTATCCGCACACCATCTCGGGGGCACCTAAGTTAGTCAAGAGAAATTTCAGCGCTACGCCTATGAATCAAATCAAGAAAACTAAGTTCAAGGCCTTAAGAATAGGTAATTACCTGCATGTACTTCTCCTTACTCAGAAACTTGCCGCGACACTTCGTCTTGGCCCTCCTAATACCCTTCATGGCGTAGTAGTCTCGAACGGCCTGCACCCGAGTCTCGTGCCGTAAGTTCTGAAGTAGGCGCTTGCACTCGGCTTCGACAACCATAGACGCGGCTCCTGCTCTCCCTCTGAAACCCTATAAAAGGTCTGCAATCAAACAAGACAACACTGATTAGTACAATCACTAGGTATTGTTGATTTTTAATTCTGTAAAGGAGAAATTACCCAAAACCGATGGAACACAATGTTGGCCACCGTCTCGCACAAGACACCGGCAACCATCTCCTCCGGCGGGGCCGGGGCAACCAAGTATAGCTCCCAGCTCAGTGCTAGCTGTGGAACCTGACCCTCACCGGGCAACATGACCTACCCAGGGAAGTGCTACCGGCAAAGCACACCAAGGATCTGGTTGGGCCTGCAGACACTATGGGGTGTACCCAGCCCCTGCAGTATGACAAGTCCAACGCATTAGATATTAATTTGAAGAAACATGAAGGCAAAAGGTTAAAAAAGAGTAAATGCACTTACTTCAACCCATTAGGCGCAATCAACCACCTCTGGTTGGGGGTCGTCAGCACGGGCGGGAGCTTTGTACCGCCATGCTGGTAGACCTTCTTGCCCTTCTCAACCAGCTCATCGTCGATGTAGCTATCATCAGAAAATGTGTCCTCGCTACCATCAGTAGGGCCACTAGCCTCCAGAGTCTCATGGGAAGAAGACTCCGAGACCGGAGTCTTCTGGGACGAAGACTCTGGGACGGAATCACGTGGGGCGAAGGATCGGCGACACAAGTCTGGTGGGGTAAAGGATCGGCGACACAAGTCTGGTGGGGCGAAGGATCGGCGTCCCGAGTCTGGTGGGGCGAAGGATCGGCGACCGGAGGCTCATGGACCAGAGTCCGAGACGGGTCCACGTCAGATGGAGCAGTCCTGTGGTCGGGTGAATCAGCTGGGGGTGGCGGCGAGTAAGGCGTACCAGCCTTCCTACTTCTCCCGCTGCCACGTCCATCTCTAGCAGCCTTCTTCGTCCTCCCCCGACCTCTCCCAGCCGAAGAAGAAGCGCCCGCCGCTGCTATCTGCATACTATCTAGCGACGCTCTCCGGAGGGGCTGCGGTGGAATAATGGAACCACCCCTCCCAGTAGCGCTCGCCGGAGGCTCGGGGCGCTCTAGACCCTTGCCCACCATCCTGTCAACACCTGCAATGACAAAAAGTAAACAAAATTAGTACAACATAAAAAATTTGAATACCTGACATGAATAATATGTATATAATTTAAGTGTATCATCATCATGAACATAATAAAAAATTGAATACCTCACATTACTAATATTACTCTGAATCGTCTATATATGCTCCGGGATCATTAAATGCATCATCATCATTACTATCAGTGACGTGCTCATCATCAATAAATGCGTTAACATGTGGAACGCCTCCTTTATGTAATCGTTCAAGCATTGACAGGTCATCTGCAGCAGTAACTTCTTCTTGTTCTGGTTCTTCTTGTTCCGGCTCAGGGGTGAAGTCGGATTCACTATCGTTGTCTACTTCAATGTTCTAGGGTGGAGTAGAGCGGTTCTTGAAACGTTTTTTGGAAAGACTTGTTTCTTGGAAAAATTCTCCTGCGTCATCTTTGTCTTGGTTAATGTGAGGTTCATAATCCTCTTCATTGGGGGGAGGTGGTCTAACACGTGGCGGAACTTCATAAACGACATCCCAACCACTGAGATTTGGATCACTTTGACAGGCCCACGGTAGATAGAGAACTTGGTTCTGCCGCCTGTATGGGGCTGTCGCCTGACCAAACACACTGAACCCATCCGTGCTGATGGCGACTCGAGGATGCCTTGGATCTGCCTTTTTTTCTTATGTAATGCAACGAAGCGCTTCCACGCTTCACCATCCGATGTGTGCACCATCATCATATTCCCATTTGCATCTAGTTCTGTTCTTTTGCCCGTTTTGTGCCATGTCATCTGTCTGGCCGTCTCTTTGACCATGAAAATACATTGAAGTCTTGGTATTATTGGCATATACCGAAGAACATTAACGGGTATTTTGGTCTGCGTCTTCTCACCCATACCGTTGTCTACCACAACATACCTGGAAGACTTGCAAATGAGACAATAGTTCAAGTCCTCATACTGAAGCCTAAATAAGACACATCCTTTCTCACAGGCATGTATCTTCTCATAGGGCATCTTAAGAGCACGGAGGATTTTGTCTAACTGGTACAGGTTTGCAGGTAGCACATGGCCTTTGGGTAGAAATCGTCTGAATACTGTCATCATCGCGTCGTAGCATTCTCTGCCCAAGTTGAATTGAGCCTTCAAAGCCATTATTTGTGAGATGGCATCCAGCTGACAAAGCTAAGTGTGCTCGTGGAGTGGACGTTTTGAGTCCAACATTTCAGTGAAGGCCTTTGCAGATTCCTCCATCTCCTCGTCCGAGTCCCGAGCATCATCAAAGTCTTGCACCATATCTTCCATCCCAGTACCATGCTCGTCGGTGCGAGGACGAACCACCTCGGCTCTGGCACGTTGGGCAGACTCTCCATGAAATGTCTAGACCGTGTAACCAGGCGTAAAACTAAACTTCTGCAGGTCTTTACTCATTTCAAGCTCGTCCCTCTTATTATAGTTGTCACACCGGACACAGGGGCACCAGCTTAATTTCTGGCCATTTGCAAATGCGGCTCTAACAAACCCCTTGGTTTTTGTTAACCATTCCTCGGTCCACACTTTCTGTCTAGTGTAACCGGTGTACATCCACGCACAATCACTCATATCGACTTCCTATTGGACACACAAGAAATATATACATAATTAAGCAAACTATATCCATAAGTTAATGGAGTTTGTTAGTTTTATTACGTCCATGCAACCTACACGCTAATAGGTAAAGATAGGTCCTAATCCCACCCGAGTATGTGTAGATTGGGTTCGTTTTCCCATGCTTTGCTCCATATTCGACGCAAAATTTCGGTAGCACCTCCCCGCTGTTCTCCTGATACATGTCTCGGCAATAAGCAGAGAGGATGTGTACCCGGAGAACAACAGGGAGGCACTGACGAAATCTGCATCAGATCCGGAGCAGAGCATATGGGAAAACGAACCCAATCTACACATACTCGGGCTGTCCATGGATAACATTGGACAATTAGAAAGAATCATGATTATAAATATGAAAATACATGCATATTTATAGATGTAACCCTTTCGAATGGGAGACGCATAGTGGTTACGCATACTGATGATTGACACCTATAGCTAGCAAATTTCATCGGCACGAAGACCGGAACAGAGCAAATGAAGGGGAGAGGAGAAGATGTCATTTGTGCTCACCAACGAACGCAGGGGCGGAGCTCATCGAACACACGGGGAGGTCGTCAAACACCACACCCTCGCAGCGACGAACAACTACACATTTAAATCCACCCGATCAACACAAATATATATATATATATATATATGATGTTTTGCATAAAAAATCGAAAAATATATGACCTAACTCATAATTCACAAATATATGACCCCATCGGGGTCGGGGTGTGGTTTCAGGGTGTCGGGGTCGGGGTGTGGTGTCAGGGTGTGGTGTCAGGGTGTCGGGGTCGATCGGGGTGTCAGGGTGTCAGGGTCGGGGTGTGGTGTCAGGGTGTTGGGGTGTGGTGTCAGGGTGTCGGGTGTCGGGGTCGGGGTGTCGATGGTCAGGGTGTCAGGGTGTCGAGGTGTCGGGGTCGGGGTCGGGGTCGGGGTGTCGGTGGTTGGGGTCGGGGTCGGGGTGTCGGTGGTCGGGGTCTTAGGGTGTCGGGGTGTTGGTGGTCGGGGTCGGGGTGTGGTGTTAGGGTGTCGGGGTGTCGTGTCGGGGTCGGGGTGTCAGGGTGTTGGGGTCGAGGTCGGGGTCGGGGTGTGGTGTTAGGGTGTCGGGGTCGGGGTGTCTTTTTCTTCTTCTTTTTTCTCTTTTTTCCTTTTCTTCTTCTTCTTCTTATTCTTCTTCTTCTTCTTCCCTTTTTCCTCTTCTTCTTTTCTTCTTCTTCTTCTTCTTCTTCTTCTTCTTCTTCTTCCTCCTCCTCTTCTCATTTTTCCTCTTCTTCTTCTTTTCTTCTTCTTCTTTCCTCTTCTTCTACTTTTTTTTCATCTTTCTTCTTCCTCTTCTATTTATCTAAGCCTAAACCTAAACCTAAAGACTCAAAACTAAACCTAAACCTAGCATTAACCTAAAACGAAACAGGAAAAAATAGAACAAAAAACAGGAAAAAACAAAAGAAAAAAACTAACCTGCTTACTCCGGCGAGGTCGGGCGGTGGGGCGAGGCGGCACAGGGGCCGCGAGGAGGAGTCCGGCAGCGGGGCGGGGCGGCGTAGGGGCCGCGGGGAGGGGTCCGACACCTGGGTGGGCCGACGCAGGCCTCTCCGGCGACGGGGCGTGGCGGGGCGGCCGCCGCGGCCTGGTTCCTGTTGGCGTGAGGGGGAAGGGCTGGATGGTGGCGGGCCGGCGCAAGGGCCGCGGGGAGGGGTCCGACTCCGGGGCGGGCCAGCGCAGGCCTCTCCGGCGACGGGGCGCGGCGGAGCGGCCGCCGCGGCCTCACTCCTGTTGGCGGGGGGAGGGCTGGACGGCGGCGGGGGCTGGGTCCAGGGGGCAGGGCTGGCCGGCGGTGGCGACTGCGGTGGCGGCGATAGGAGGAGAGAGGCGGCCGCGCGGGAGGGAGAGAGAAAGAGAGAGGAGGAGGAGACAGCGCCACCCGTTAAGTGGGCCTTCTTTGTCGTCTGCTCGACGACAAAGAGGGTGACTGTCAGGGCTGGCCCACGTCTCCTCTTTGTCGTTCGCTAGCGGACGGCAAAGGAGGAACATTCTATCGGCCAGCAGTCGGCAAAGTAGTCACCTCTTTGCCATCCGCTAGCAGACGGCAAAGAAGCTGACCTAGCCATCGTCATGCCCTGTGGGGCCCACCTGGCTCTTTGTTGTCTGCCTTTTAGCGCTTTACCGTTGGCAAATGCCCTTTTTGCCATCAGCACTTTCTTTGTCATCTGCTTCCTCAAAGCGGACGGCAAAGAACCTCTTTGCCGTCAGCTGGCACACGGCAAAATACCACATTTCAGTAGTGCAATTCCATGATCCAATATCATCGCATAGCCTATACCATGCCAATGCTTTTCCCTTCAAAGATAAAGGGGAAACCTTTCTCATCACCTCATCTCCGGGTAAACCTGTAAGCTTAAACAATCCACAAATTTGTTCCACATATATTAAGTGCATATCAGGATGTTCAGTTCCATCTCCTGCATAAGGATTAGCTAGCAGTTGTTCCATCATACCAGAAGGAATTTCATATTCAATATTTTCAGTAGGTGCAGTAGGTTGAGGGGTATTTAATTGTGGTTCCTGACGAGGTGAAGATACCACGAACAAACCCCTCAAAGGATTGTTTTCCATAGCAACAAGTGACAATAAATTTCAGCACACTATATAGATATTTTCTTACCGAATTCCACTTACCAAAGGCGCTTCACTCCCCAGCAACGGAGCCAGAAAATAGTCTTGATGACCCACAAGTATAGGGGATCAATTGTAGCTCTTTTCAATAAGTAAGAGTGTCGAACCCAACGAGGAGTAGAAGGAAATGACAAGTAGTTTTCAGTAAGGTGATGTCTGCAAGTGCTGAAACTGTAAGTAGCGAGTAGGTTGATAGCAAGATAATTTGTAATGAGCAAGTAACGATAATAGTAACAAGTATGCAGCAAGGTAGCCCAATCCTTTTGAGGCAAAGGACAGGCCAAGACAGTCTCTTATAATAAGCAAAGCATTCTTGAGGGTACACGGGAATTTCATCTAGTTACCTTCATCATGTTGGTTTGATTTGTGTTCGCTACTTTGATAATTTGATATGTGGGTGGACCGGTGCTTAGGTGATATTCTTACTTGAACAAACATCCTACTTATGATTAACCCTCCTGCAAGCATCCGCAACTACGAGAAAAGTATTAAGAATAAATTCTAACTATAGCATTAAACTCTAGGGTCCAATCGGTCCCTTACGAAATAGTGCATAAACTGGTGTTTAAGTTTCTGTCGCTCTCGTAACCCACCATCTATTTACTACTCCACAATGAATTCCCTTAGGCACAAATATGGTGAAGTGTCATGTAGTCGACATTCACATGACACCACTAAGGGAATCACAACATACATACTATCAAAATATCGAACACATATCAAATTCACATGATTACTTGCAACATGATTTCTCTCGTGACCTCAAGAACAAAAGTAACTACTCACAAATAATAATCATGCTCAAGATCAGAGGGGTATTAAATAGCATATTGGATCTGAACATATAATCTTCCACCAAATAAACCATATAGTAATCAACTACAAGATGTAATCAACACTACTAGTCACCCCCTAGCAACAATCTATAGTTCCGGTAACAAGATTGCATACAAGAGATGAACTAGGGTTTGATATGAGATGGTGTTGATGAAGATGTTGATGGAGATTGCCCTCCCCAAGATGGGAGAGTTGTTGGTGATGATGATGACAATGATTTCCCCCTCCGGGAGGGAAGTTCCCCAGCAGAATCGCTCCGCTGGAGGGCAAAAGTGCTCTTGCCCAAGTTCTGCCTCGAGGCGGCGGCGCTTCGTCCCGAAAGTCCTCCTCTTTTTTTTATAGGTCAAAATTGAAGGAAATATGCCCTAGAGGCAATAATAAAGTTCTTATTTATTTCCTTATATCATGATAAATGTTTATTATTCATGCTAGAATTGTATTAACCGGAAACTTAGTACATGTGTGAATACATAGACAAACTAAGTGTCACTAGTATGCCTCTACTTGACTAGCTCATTAATCAAAGATGGTTAAGTTTCCTAGCCATGGACAAGAGTTGTCATTTGATTAACGGGATCACATCATTAGAGAATGATGTGATTGACTTGACCCATCCGTTAGCTTAGCACGATGATCATTTAGTTTGTTGCTATTGCTTTCTCCATAACTATACATGTTCCTATGACTATGAGATCATGCAACTCCCGAATACGGGAGGAACACTTTGTGTGCTACCAAACATCACAACGTAACTGGATGATTATAAAGGTGCTCTACAGGGGGTCTTCGATGGTGTTTGTTGAGTTGGCATGGATCAAGATTAGGATTTGTCACTCCGATTGTCGGACATGTATCTCTGGGCCCTCTTGGTACTGTACATCACAATAAGCCTTGCAAGAAATGTAGCTAATGAGTTAGTTATGGGATGTAGCATTACAGAACGAGTAAAGAGACTTGCCGGTAACGAGATTGAACTAGGTATTGAGATACCAACGATCGAATCTCGGGCAAGTAAAATACCGATGACAAAGGGAACAACGTATGCCGTTATGCGGTTTGACCGATAAAGATCTTCATAGAATATGTAGGAGCCAATATGAGCATCCAGGTTCCGCTATTGGTTATTGACCGGAGACATGTCTCGGTCATGTCTACATAGTTCTCGAACTCATAGGGTCTGCACGCTTAACGTTCGGTGATGATCGGTATTATGAGTTTATGTGTTCTGATGTACCGAAGGTAGTTCAGAGTCCCGGATTTAATCACGGACATGACGAGGAGTCTCGGAATGGTCGAGACGCAAAGATTGATACATTGGAAGCCTATATTTGGACATCAGAATGGTTTCGAGTGGTTCGGGCATTTTTTCGGAGTGTCGGGAGGTTACCAGAACCCCTGGGGAGTATATGGGCCTTATTGGGCCTTAGTGGAATAGAGGAGAGGGAAGGGATAAGAGGGAGGCGCGCCCCCAAGCCCAATCCGAATTGGGAGGGGGGCCGGCCCCCTTTCCTTCCTCCCTCTCTCCTCCTTCCTTTCTTCTCTCCTACTCCTACTTGGAAGGGGGGGGGATCCTACTCCCGGAGGGAGTAGGACTCCCCTAGGGCGCGCCATAGAGAGGGACGATCCTCCCCCTCCTCCACTCCTTTATATACGAGGGAGGGGGCAACCCATAGACACACAAGTTGATCATTGATCTTTAGCCGTGTGCGGTGCCCCCCTCCACCATAATCCACCTCGGTTATATCATAACGGTGCTTAGGCGAAACCCTGTTCCGGTAGCAACATCATCACCGTCATCACGCCATCGTGCGATCGTGAGTTCATGGGACATCACCGAGCTGAACGTGTGCAGATTGTGGAGGTGACATGCCTTCGGTACTAGATCGGTCGATCGTGAAGACGTACGACTACATCAACCACGTTGTCATAACGCTTCCGCTTACGGTCTACAAGGATATGTAGATGATACTCTCCCCTCTCATTGCTATGCATCACCATGATCTTGTGTGTGCATAGGAATTTTTTTGAAATTACTGCGTTCCCCAACAAAAATGACTTATATACCAGAAGATGGGCACCGGAGGTGGGCCGAGGAGGCCATAACCCACCAGGGCGCGCCAGGGGGGCCTGGCACGCCCAGGTGGGTTGTGCCCACCTGGTGGCCCCCCTCTGGTGTTTATTGGCTCCAATATTCCTCAAATAATTCATAAAAATTCTCCGTAAAGTTTTAGCTCATTTGGAGTTGTGCAGAATAGGTGGCCTGGCGTAGATTTTCTAGGTCCAGATTTCCAGCTGCCAGAATTCTCCCTCTTGGCGTGTTCCTTGTAAACTATGAGCGAAAAGGCATTAGAATTACTTCAAAAGGCATTATTATGGATAAAAATATTATGAATAACAGCAAGGAAACATGAAGCAAAATGGACGTATCAGTGCACCACAGCCTGGTCTAATTAACATGGATATTTACTTCCCCAACGTCATCAGCCAATTAAAGTCTGATCGAGGTTAGTGTCCTTTCAACTTTCTCTATATTGTCATATTACTTAGCAAAATCGGGGTATTTGTTCTGACTAATTGATCACTATTTAAGCAACCAATTGTGATTTCATTTTTCGACTCCGTTCCTAGGCAGTAACAAATTCTATTTACCAATTTATACACACTATATATTCTTCTGCCATGTTCTGAATAAATAATACCTTTCCACCTTTTAAGTAGAATATGTTGGATGCGTAGTGAACGATCTGTATGTTACTAAGCATACCAAATTTCACTGAAAGGACTTGAAGTATGTCATAAACTTTGTTGATAATCTGACAAAGATAGCACATCATATGAACGCTAGATTTTGAATGGGATTAATTATACCTATGGTGCACACATTGAACAAGACCAATTATGTGCACAAAACGCTGGTAAAAAGTCTTATTTTAATGTTGATGCTCATAAACTATATATATCTTGAACGATATGTTACAATTGGTTTTTATTCTACATTTCAACAGAAATTGTCCGCCGTAGCAGTTCCTGGATCGATTTCCCAGCGTGGTCCAATTACACTTGTGTCTGCTAATAACGTGTCTGCTAATAACGTCAAAGTGATTGCAAGGTACTGCATTTCCTGCAGAAATAAACCATTCAAATTAATAAGTTTTCGCTTGTCGTGGCAATGCATCCGTATTGAAAAATTGGATACACTATTTTACTCATGCTCTACCAAGGCATAGGAGGGCTCTTCCTTTTCATTGACGAGATGCCGAGTTGTCGTGATCAAGCTGCTTCCAGCGGATAGTTGTGGTTGTTGCCCCTCGGTCTCTTAAATGTGCTAGCTATTAATATGTTAAGTATGTAGATATGGACCATATGGTTGTTGGCCCTTAGCCTCTTAAAATGTGATAGTTGTTACTATGTTAAGTATGTAGATATGGACCATATGGTTTGTCAAAATCGTGTTACGAAGATCCTCCTTTTGTCGAATAGTGTAACCACTATATATGTGTTACTCAAATGTTGTTACCCAAGTTCTTAAATTTTCATGGAAAGTATTAGTATCGTACACAGTTCATTGAGTTTAAGTGCGTGCCCGATGTCCATAAGGCATTTGCATATTAACTGTCCATATTGCAAATTCACACACATGTTAACATAAGGAAACGTATGTGTAACTTACTAATCATCGCACATGAGTCCTAGCCACCGCAAGCAACTAGTTTGCATTTTTTAAATTTTTTTATACACACAGAATCACACACGAACTAACTGTATTAACCGTCCGTGTTGTAATTTCTCATCGCAAACAGCTCACCCGAGTCGGCTGTTTGCCAAGTATCACACACATCTTGTTTACACGACTCATTTGTGTTCTTATGGCTCATCGCAAAGAGTATCAATGTAAACTGTATGCCGCATATCACACCATCTTATTAAGTTGAACAGTTTCTGTTGTGTTCTCTAATTGAAAATAATTCGTCCGAGTGAGCTGTATGTCGTATATCACACACGATCTAGTTAACCGTTTATGTTGCACTCCCTAATAGAAAACAGTTCATCGGAGCGAACTGTATGCCGTATATCTCACACACATTGATATGACTGTCTATTTCTGTTATTCTGTCTCATCGTAAACAGTTCGAATGGATTAACCGTGTGCCCTGCATCACACACGCAACTAAAATCTGAACCGTGTTTGATGGCTCTGCCATTACAAATGTTTTACACCTTTTTGACGAGTTTTTTACACCATCGTTTGCGATTAATCCATCGCACATAGTTTCGTCAAAGGGTCTCTGATCGTAGTGTCGCGTTAGCAGCATCCTTGAATAGTGTAAGGTCCTAAGGGAACTACTCACGCATGGTCATGGAGGCAGCAATGTTGATGTAGAGGCCTCCCGTTGTGGATTCTCCCTCTGGCGGAGTGCAGGAACATGCTTCTAGATTGGATCCCCTCGAAATAGAAATTTGTGGCAGCGGAAAAATTCAAAGAAAAATCTTGCAAGGGTTTCATAAAATATGGGAGTTATGGGCGAAAGAATGGACATAAGGCGGTGTTCATGGGGCTTACATGACCTGGTAGCCCGGCCTAGGCCCTGGCCGCACCCCATGTCCGCGTGGAGGCCCTGTGTGTCCCCTCGTCTCCTTCCGGTGCTTTCTAGAGCCTTCATGATATGGAAAACCCCGTATTAAATCCTTAGAATTTTTTACCTTCATATATATCGATTTTCTATAAAATAAAAAATATGCAGAAACCAACAACTAACATGAGGCACTAGATTAATAGGTTAGTTCAGAAATAATATAAAATGCTATAAAAAGTATACAAAAGTGATATCATAATAGCTTGGAACAATAAAAAATAATAGATACATTTGTGACGTATCAATGTCTTTTCCAGTAGTTTCCTGGTTTTGTTTGGGCATGTCCCGTGCATCTAGGTCCTATTTCTAGTTAGTGCGAGCCCCAATTCCAGGTCTCCTTTGGTTTGGAGGAATTTCATAGGAATTCTAGAGGATAGGATTCTTATACAATTTTTCCTTTAGATCCCTTTGGTTCATAGGAATGGATTCCTATTCCTACATAGGATTGATTCTCATCCTTCACATTTCATAGGAAAATAAAAATGAGCCTAGACTCAATGGAAAAATTGCTTTGGTGTCAACCAAATGACATCTCGTTTTCCAAAAACACACACACACACACACACAAAAACAGAGGTAGTACCTCCCACGCAAAAATGAAGAACCACAAGGACCTACACGGAAAGGGGATGCACTGCCAACCGCCAAGTGGCAACCGCAACAACTTTGGACTGTACCCCCGCAAAAGAAATTCTCGGGGAATAATCCAAGCCAAAGGAAGCGAATAGAATAGGAAACGCACAGCAGACAAGATAGCAAAGAAAGAAAGAAAAAAAGGTTCGGAAAAGGGGAAGTTGGCACTGAGAGAAATCCTACCCCGAGCGGAGAGAGCGGAGGGCGACCGGAGGACTGCTCGCTCGCTCGCTCGTCGGTGGTGGTTCCGCCCTCTCTCCCTCCCTTGTCCGCGCTGCCCAGGTCGAGCTCCTCTTCCTCCTCCCTCCTTCTCCCCTCTCGAGCATGGATGCTGTCTCTAGGTTTCTTGCTGCTTGGCGTGTGCAGGATTTGGTAGGACCTTTCTTGGAGCCAGTTCGATTCTTGCTGCGGCTCCGGCTACGTCGATTGGCATGCTTATTATTCTCGAAATTGCGTCGTCCCATGACCCAATCCGTGTACTCGGCTCGCATTCCGGCCGAGATTTTTTGGTGCCTTGGGGTTGGGTTGCTGTGGAATTCAACTCCTCCCCTGCTAGGGTTCCTCCCGTGGGATTATACGCTCACATTCTGCGCAGTGAGAGCCTACAGTAGAGTTCCTTCTGTAGGATTTTGCTCGCATTCTGCAGGAGATTTCTTCACGGGAGTCCCCCGGGTTTGGATTTTTTGTGTCTAGTTCATAAGTTTTACAGTAACTCTTGGTGTCGGCCGCAATTTTATCCTCCTTTTTTCCTGTTCGTCGTGTCGGCTGCTAATTCGTGTACACTTTCTGCCGTTCTACTTGCTTGCGTACTGCCATGGTGCGGATATTCAGCAAAGTTACTTTCCTCTGCGAGAATCTGCGAGGATTGTTACTGAAGCTGTTCTTGCTGTACAGATTTCCCTTCATCTTTTGTTATGTTCAGGGGGGGATATGTGCAGCGATTAAAAAGTGTCAATGTGCATTTACATTACTACTAGATGCCCCTGTTTGCTGGATGACAGATCAGTTTGTTTGTTAGTTTAGCTGTAATAACCAACTAATTTTGACAAGTCAGTGTTGTTGTTACTTCCTCAACTTTTTTTCTTCCATAGTGACATTTCAACACTAGTGTTGCCTTAAGTTGCTCTAATTATTCGTATGGGTGATGTACTTTCTCCACAACTGTCGCTGTATTGCTCAATTAGGTGGGACTTATCATTTGACAATGATGTTATGATGTGCAGGTGTTAGCTGATCACTACTTCACTAGGAGCGAAAAGGAGCTACCATGGGTATTTCATCCAAGTGGATCAAATCACTTGTTGGGATAAAAAAGCATGGAAAAGCTCAAAATGGCGAAAGCAGCAGAGAAGTAAGTCAAAGGGTATTCACAATTTTCTTTCGAGCCAGCTTCCCCCCTTTCCATTACTCGACCTCAATCATCCTCGATCTCGAAGGATGAACTACATGACAAAAACATACTAGCACTTGATCCCAACTTCTTATAAATTGACAACCACAGCTAGGTAAATCACCAACTCCTGCAAAAGACATCAAAGCAAAGCGGCAGCCTCATTATCCAGCATCCCAGTAAGAAAATGGGGGTATTCGTTATGGTTGGATATTGTGATAGTGAATGGTTTGGGTCTATTTGCTCATGTTGTTTCCTGCTTGTCCTTTTGTGAGCATTAAAAAATATATTTCATTTGGATTTTTCTTGTCCTGTCCAAACATGTGGAATCTTCAAGAATGATGGAAAATAGATGGTTTACCAAAACTCACTGAAAATGGGGGTATTCGTTATGGTTGGATATTGTGATAGTGAATGGTTTGGGTCTATTTGCTCATGTTATACTTTGCTCATGTTGTTTCCTGCTTGTCCTTCTGTGAGCATTAAAAAATATATTCCATTTGGATTTGTCTTGTCCTGTCCAAACATGAGGAATCTTCAAGAATGATGGAAAAGTAGATGGTTTACCAAAACTCACTGAAAGTGGTGTTATTGTTGACATGTCTTTATCATCTGATGTCCTTTAAGGCCTAAAGGGCTATTCCTCCACTATTCCTTTTCATTGTCAGAACTCAGAAGTGTCATATGCAGGAGAAATTTGAAACAAGTAGATTACAGCATTGCTTAGAAGTTATGCATTGTGTAACTAATGTTAGCACTCATTGTTGTGCAAAGACGTTGCTGAAGTCCTTTTGTTGTCAGTTGCTGCTGTCAAGGACCATAATGCTTCCGTCGTCCTCACATCCACCATTTGGTGGACAACTGAAATGTTAACGCATGGTACAACAAGCTCTGGGCCAACCAACTAATAAGTTCCATAATATAATTTAAATCTGACTGCTCTAGTTTGTGTCCTTTTCTAGTTCATGAGTATTGTTAACCTCAATTCACTGCCGCTGATTTTTTTTCCCTTTCTAGTAAAGTTTTGATGGAAGCCTTTCAGTTTACTTTGATTGTAAACTGACTGTATAGGTGCAATGCCACATCTAAGCATGCGGTGCTTATTAACAGCATTGCATTACCATCTACTTTCACGCCATCCTCCTAACTTTGGTTATTGTCTTTAAATTATGGAAATATTGCTTCAAGACTATGCTTTGTATATTGTAGAGGAGCTCTGCTGCTCAGCTGCTACACAAACGGAAACATTCTGTGGATACTGAAGGCTCCCTTGCAGTTGCAGAACACACAGTGCAAATTGAACCATTGGCTAGTGACACCAATACACAGACAATTTCATCTGAGACTGAACTAAATACAAAGGAGCATCAGGCTGCAACAGTTATTCAATCAGCCTTTCGAGCATTCTTGGTATTATATTCTCTCTTTGATTACCATGTTATTACTGATGATTTAAAAAAAATCAAGCAAAATATTGCATTTTGTAACGTGGATAAATCTACTGTCCCAACTCAGGATTCTGCTTTATGCCTCCAACATGGAAAATGCCACAAAATGTTGAGTGCTAATTTAAAAATCACAATGGATGAAAATAAAGGGAAAATGGGATTCATGTGAACTCTATACCTTTTGTTATGTATGATGAAGTCCTGGTATATTCTTCTTAAAGAAGACCAAAACTACTACTGGGTGCTGGTCAATCATGTAATGCCACAACTCACTGGATACACCTAAGAAGTTCTTGGATTTTACTGTGGTCTTGAACTGAAATTATCCAGATGTACTGTTATTTGCTAGGTGTAAATGATTGTTGTTTACTGACCCGCCTATGGGGCATATCTAGTTGGAGCAACTATTATTAGAATAGGAAACTAGAACTGCTGCAGATTCATGAAGTGGTCATCAGAAATTCTTCTAAGGATAGTGAGGACAAAGAACCAATTGCCAACTCGTAATCCCTGTGTGGGAGAAAGAAACTGATGAGTATAGTTTAAAATTGAATTAAAGGACAGATATTGTCCATTAGAAACTCATCATTTGGGGCTTTGCCTTTTCCATTAGGGACTAAACTTTGTAGTTGCTTGATCACTCCTGTCCCTATACTCACTATATTTTGATTATTTTCTGATGATCCAGGCCTAAGTGCCCAACGCCTACACTAGTAACTCGTAATGCATGTTATAAGGGCTGGACCAATCAGATATAAAACCTAAGTGAAAAATATGCAAAATAAGCAGTAACTTGAAAACAATTTTTGCTAATATTTCTCAATTCTAGGCAGTCTTTTGATGATATGTGGTGTGAAGCACTTTGATTTTCTGCTTGCACTATCAGGCTAGGCGAGCTTTACGGGCATTAAAAGGATTAGTTAGACTCCAGGCCCTCGTTAGGGGCCATGCTGTACGAAAGCAAGCAGCAGAAACACTTCAGTGTATGCAATCACTAGTAAAGGCTCAAGCTCGTGTCAGAGCAAGACAGGTTCGTATTGGTTTGGAAGGTCAGGTACCCCAGAAGAAGGCTCCTGAACAAAATGCTCAGGAGGATCAAGCTCGAGAAATTGAGGTATGAAACTGCCCAGAAGTCGGTGGTGTGATGTAGGCTATTCAATTCATGATTTCCTTACAGTATATATGCAAATGCAAGCCGGCAGCTTTATATAGCTCTGTTCGCTGGATTTCTGTTAATATACCTAGCAGAGTTATTTGCCAAGATTTGTATATTATTGGAGTTGTCAAATAATCTGTTCGCTTTTCTTGTTCTTTACAATCTTCCATACAGCAAAGTATATTAAGTTTTGTAGTTCGGGAAATTGAGAAGCTTTAGCTGTGACTGAAAATACAATCACAACAAAACTTTGTTTACAGTTACGCCATCAAGATGTAGAGTTAGAATATCCAGATCACAAATGCAACAATTCAAGTTTTCCTGTGGGAAAACTGTTCAGGTTTCTCTGTAGAGCTCACTAATAACAGAAAGTACGAACTGTCCATCAGCTGGCATAAAAGACTGAAATCTCTGTTTTTATTCACATATTTGCTTTTGAGAATTGTTACTGAACTATGGGATGCAGGAACGCTGGTGTGGTGGTATTGGCTCGGCGGAAGATATGCAAGCTAAAGCATTGAAAAAGCAAGAAGCTGCCGCTAAGCGGGAAAGAGCAATGGCATATGCTTTAACACACCAGGTAACTTGAAGTGATGACATTCTACCATAAATGTATGAGCAACCGTAGAAGCCCTGGTGCTCAAGTGGTCCAGCTGCTGGCTGGGTTTTAGGGAACTTCGTTTTTTTTTTTCAGTAAAGTAGAAGAACAAAAACAAATGATGTAATAATAAGTTGGCAATGCAGGCTGCTAATTGTGCTTTCCTTTTGCAGCGGCAAGCAGGTTCCAGGAAACAGAAAGCTGCAGATGTCCAAGGGCCAGAGGCGGATGAGAACCAGTGGGGGCGGAACTGGGTGGAGAGGTGGGTGGCTGTACGTCCGTGGGAGAACAGGTTACTGGACAGCAATGCCAAAGAGAATGTACCAATTGGCGACGATAAGGAGGCTGAGGAAAATGGGGACAGGGATGTAAACAAGCCAAAAGGAAAAGTTGCAGTTTCTGGCATTCAGTCAAATGGTTCAAGCGGGACGAAAGATGCAAAACACAAGAAGTCACATTCTGATGCAAGTGGTTCTTCATCAGGGCAATCTGCGGCTGCGCCACCCGCTGCTTCTTTGGGATCATCTAAGCTGAAACCGAAGCCATCGGGTCAAACCTCTGAGGAAGTCAGCCCTCAACCTACCGATCCGGCTACGCGGTCCACAAGTAATCCGAAAGAAAGGCCAGCAGCACAAGTCAATGCACCAACGAAGAAGCGGCTATCCCTTCCTAGCAACGGTAAATATCTGCATTCTTTTGCCAGTTTAACCTCCCGAGTCGCCAACGCTGTTACTTCAGATATTTAAGCTATCCAAAACTGTATCTGTCACAAGCTATGTGTCTTTTCAAGAGCTCATTTGTCACTAGCTAAGCATTTCAGTTGTAGTTGGCATGCGTTTTGCAAAGTATTAACAGCTCATGCCGCAGCAGTATCTGATGTCCATTTGCTACTTAGCTAAGCATTTCAGCTGTACTAGTTCACATTCATTTGAGCTAAAGTATCAACAGTTGATGCTGCTGCAGTTTCTGACGTCCATTGCATGTATTATATGTAGGAACTGCCGGTGGCGGAGCAAGAAAAGGCCAGGCCAACAGCAGCGAGAAAGCTCGGCCCGTCGGTTCCAAGAACAAGGCGAAAGGAGCGTCCAAGTCTGAACCGAAGCAGCGTCGGAGCCCTGGCAGCGCAACCGCGAAGCGGGCCCAGGCACAGGCCTGACCAATCAATCCACTCCCTCCCATTTCATCCAGAAACTTAGTCGTCATGGCAATGCCCATCTGTCACGTACATAAAAACCAAGAAATAAACAACCCTGCATCTAGATCGCCGCCACGCTCCCTGCATTTCCTCATGCTTCCGTCAGCTACCATTCTGTGTGTATGCTTTCTTCTTCAAGCCACTGTTCCGAAAGAACCGAAGAGGCAAGCACCATGTTATCTGCAAGTTGTGTCTGTCCATCCTTCAGTGTAAGAAAAACCATGCTTTAATGTTGCAACATGGCATGTTCTGCAGCATCAGTGGTGGTGGTTGGGTCCATGCATATCCTTCGTATCCCTCATGTATATTGCTCACTGCTTTCTTCATGGAAAGGCCGCCCAGATTCTTCTGGAGGATTTGTATAAGTCGCAACGTGTCCCATCTTGCATGCCTGACCATTTTTGCATGATGAAAGTGGTGGCTTTTGCAAAGCCAAAGCAGGATGGTGTGAGTATGATGATGGGTCTCCAGGTGCAATCATGCATGCAGTGGTTGGTTCCAATGCAGCCCCATTTGCAGGTCACTTTAGGACCCGGCTGAAAGCCACCTGCTGCTTGGAACATGCCTGCCTGCCTTTGACTAATTGATGGATGCCCGTGCTGTGTGGTAAGTAAGCTGATGTGTTGTTGCAACTTGCAGCATGCAGCCGTGCATGTTGCTTGCTCCTGAATTAGTCTGAAAGCTTATATGCTCAGGAACTAGTATAATACTTTCTCTGTCTCAAAATTCTTGTCTTAGTCATACATCCGTATCTAGACAAATCTAAGACAAGAATTTTGTCATATATCTGTATCTAGACAAATCTAAGACAAGAATTTTGGAACGGACGGAGGGAGTAGTATATTCGTTGGAAGGTCGGTGTACAGAGATGGCAATCATAAATTGATCTGATCTGATGTGTTGGTGGTATTTGTGGAGCTGCAAGCTAATTTGGACATGCTTGCCGTGATCCAGCATTTGTGGCTGTGGACTTGTTGTCGCTGTTCAGCAGACAGGTGGGGCCAGGTCATATAAATGCCGCATCAAGCAACCAAAACTGGCCTTTTTCTCCCTCGGCCCATTGTTGTAATGCTGAATAATGTGTTCTTTTGCATGGGCCATGAACGTTCACTGGCTTGCATTTTTTTTATTTCTACCGACGATAAACAATAGGGAAATTCCACACTGTGGCTTTGATATCTATCAAAGAAAATCGTAGAGGGATATCAACCTATAGCTCTATACTGTTGTGGATCCTTCCTCGTGGAGTCTGCAGCGCTGTGGAGTTTAACTGCTCATCGCCATGATCCATTACATGCTGCCTCAATGCGTGAAAAGATAGTGCAGGGCCATGGAGACAACGCGTCAACATCTTTCTTGGTTTGGTAATCAAATAATTCGAAGAGATATATATTGTCAAATTAAAATGACATCAAAGTTACACCACCTGTTCTTTCTTGGTCGTTGGAAGGTCAGTGTAGAGAGATGACATATCTAGCCAAACTTATCTACAGAAAAAGTGTGTTATATCGATAATATAAAATATATTTCCCAAAGAATCTAGTAAAATTAATTAAAACTTCAAATGATTTGAAAATGAGGAAGTACCATCAACAGGACATCGCCGTGATCCAAGTTCAACATGTGAAAAGGGCCCATGAAGGCGACATATCAACATCTTTTTGGTTCCGTGACCATAGCCATTTTTGGTGAAATACAGTGCAATAAGAGCGACATCATAGCTATCCTATTTTCTTCATGGCCGTTGGAAGGTCGGTGTACAGAGCAGAGATGATATATAGATAAATCGACTGATTGGTTTATACTACTCCCTCTGTTCACTTTTACAAGACCTTGAAGCATTTCAGACAATGTGTAAAACAGTCTATTTGGAGTTGACTGAAACGACTTGCAAAAGTGAACGGAGGAAGTAGTACTTTCGTGGAGCTGAAAACTAGCTAGTTTGGACATGCTTGCTCGTTGCAATACTATTCTCACCCATGATCCAAACCTAAATTTTTAAGAATTCAGAGGAGTGCGCACGGCACTCCTCTACGTCCACGTGTGCATGTGAGGATCTTCAGAATTCAGAGGAGTGCGCACGGCACTAGCAGTGTAAAACATAGAGACACTTCTGCATGCCCTCCGGTCCACCGACGGTACGTACGGCGATGCCCGATGCTTCTCGACCGTCGGTGTCGTTCTTTACTTGTCATCGGGCCAGCTGGTGTGCATTGTTCCTTCCTTGTACGACAACATTGGCAAAACAGAATCTGATGCGTTTGTCATCGGCCCAGTTTGTGTGCATTGTTTCTTCATGAACATTGGCGGAAAAAAAATGTTCAAACTAGCTAGTTTCTTCATGGTCATGGTACCCGCAAAATAAAAGTTTCTTCATGGTCGTCGGAACGCCAATGTATAGAGATGATATAGATAAATCGGAGCTTGATTTTCGTGGAGCTGAAAACTAGCTAGTCTGAACATTTTTTTTGGAAAAAAATATTAATATCGCGAAGACATTAATTACATCCAATCTCTTCATCAACAAAATATCTCAAAGACATTCAGAATTCACACGGCCCGAGCTAGTCTGGACATACTCGCTCGTCCCAATACTGTTGTCACCATGAGCCAAACCTAAATTCGTGGCTATTGACTTGTTGCTATCGCTGTTCAGCATGCAACTTTCAGGTGGGCCCATGCCATATTAGAGCCGCACCAAGCAACCAAATTCGTCCTTTTTTTCTCCTTTGCCTGCTACTCCCTCTGTTCCAAAATACTTGACTTTTATTTGTCTAAAAATGAATATACCTATATACTAAAACATGTCTAGATACATCTATATTTTGACAAATTGAAGACATGTATTGTGGAACGAAGAGATACCTTTTTTTGAGTGGAGCCTATCTGAATTTTAATCCGGATAGCAACTTTGTTGTCCGTGGCCTTCACGAGATGAGAGGGAGGAAGAGAACCAGTGCGGTCAGATTTCTAACGCTCCGATGCTGAAAGCACACCACGTATGATGTGAACTACCGATTGATTATTTTTCTGTTGGCGGCATGCATGTTGCTGCTGGCGGCATGCATGCATGTTTATCACGAGCTAAAACATTTCAGCCAAACGGGACTATTGACTTGTTGTCCCCGTTTGGCAGACAAGTGGGGCCAGAGCACATTTCAGCCGCGTCGAACAACCAAATTCGCCTTTTCTTCTCCGTCTGCATAATTTATTTGTCCGTGGCTTGTGTGAGAGGGAAAAAAGAGCCGGTTTTAGTGATGTCTATTTCTCTTTTATGGGAGGTGATGTCTAGTTGATTTCCGATGCTCTGATGATGTGAGCGACTACGTACATATTGATTCTGTTTTAGGCGGAGCAGGTGCTGCTGTTAGGCCAACTTCACCGCGCGACCCTATCCTGTCCGGCTCCGTCTGTTTGGGGTAAAAGGGACAAAAAAGGCGGCCCAGCGCGCGGGAGCAAACGGACTTTTGTCCGCTTTGTGTCCGCTTTCGACCCATTTCCGGCCCAAACTTGCGCCGCTTTTGGGGTGAAACGGACACCACGCGGACACGCAGTCGTCTGCGCGTGTCCTCCCCTGGCCCGCCCGTCGGTGGCACAAGACGGGTCTTTTTCTATCCGCCCCCCTCCCTCCCTCCGGCCGCACCCCCTCCACTCTTCCCGTCGCTGCCGCCGCCGCCGCCGCTGCCATTGCAGCCGTGCAGTTCGGACGCGAGCTCGCCCAACCCCTTCCCCTCGGCGCCGGGCTCGGACGCGACCACGGCCACCTGGTTTGCGCACCCGCCGGCCGGTTTTGGGGCGGATCCGGTCGGTCTTGAGCTCGGCCGGCTGTGGGAGGCCGGGCCGCGGCATGGACTGGCCGGGCACCTCGCTGGAAGGCCCTGGCAGGGCCGCAAGGCCACATACAGGCAATGGCTCCTCCTCTAGCCGCTCGGATCTGCACCGTCGGTGGTCCGCCGGCAGATACACGAATGACGGTCGGCCGGGCTTGGTGCTTGCCCAAAAGCTCGCCGGCGCACCGTTGCCACTCATTAAGTGCGACCACTGCTCAAGGATGGTCGTGCGCCGCGTGTCTACAACGCCGGAACATCCCGGATGGGTGTTCATCAAGTGCTTAAACGATGGGATATGCGCTTTTTCTAGCTTCGGTTTGTGCTCTAGATTTAACTAGTTGTGCTAACTTCAAATTTTGTTGTGTAGAACGGATGCAAGTTTTGGTATTGGGAAGAAGAGTACATTGATATATTGATAGAGCGAAATTTAGTACATGTTCGTGCACTTTTAGCTAGTATAGAAGCTGTAAATGAGACAAGTGCATTTGTTGCTAGATTAGAGGCTAGACACGAGACTAGGTGTGAGGAGGAAGCAACATCGACTTCTGGCTTGAAGAAGAAAGGAGGATGCCAGATCGAGCCTCCTCCTCCACAGATCAACAACGAGTGCATCGAGAAGGCCCTAACCCAACTCAAGGAAGCAGTTATGGAAGTTGGGTATCTTCTAAAATGTATTTTTGTGGTTCTTGTTTTATTTGGTTTTGCTTTGCTAGTCAAAATGTGATGATGTATTTTTCATGTACCAAAAATGAATGATGAAATAAAGTTAAGAACCTGCAAAGAAATAATACGCGGACAGGATGCGGCCGGGATGCGTCCGCGCGCTGGACGCACGGCCACCGCATCCTAGGACAGGCCCGGACACGACCCCAAATCCCTATCCAAAGGGACAAAAACCGGACAAAACGGACGTCCGTTTGGGGTCGCGCGGTGGAATTGGCCTTATCCGGCGAGGTTTCAAACATTCTCTTTGCAAAACAGAACCTGATGTGTTTGGGTGTTCACCTTTGACTGGCTGCATGAACGAAGGAATGCATAAATGAAGAGCAAACTAAAAATGTGGGCTGGTCTGAAGCTTGAATCCGAGCAGATAACCCTGACATTGATCTGCTTCCTTGGCGGCATGCATGCGTGCAGAAAGGCACATGTGATGCCAGCAGCGTATGTACATGTACTCCAGGTTGGGGGAAAAGGAGCATATGATCCAATCCAAGCTCAAGGTGCCACAAAGGCGATACTTCCGCATCCTCTCTCTGCTGTCACTCACCTCCGATCATATCCACTTCTAGCCTTCTAAGGAACCAATAAACTACTCGAGCAGAAAAATGGTTACATCCACCAGGAAGCAAGCCAGAAAACTACTGTACCTTCTTAATATTTAAATCATCTACTCCTTCCGTTCCGAATTACTTGTCTTAGATTTATCTAGATACGGAGGTATCTATCATTAAAATGAGTCTAGATACATCCATATCTAGACAAATTCAAAACAAGTAAATTCGAAACGGAGGGAGTAATAAAGTAGACGTAGTGGCTGTACACGAACGGAACAGAAGCCGAGAGGATACGTGTACAGACTGATTTTCACTTTTTCAGATAGCTGGACGCGCAATGTTTTCTTTTTCGGGGTGGGTGGTCTCATTGGAATTTTTGGAATCATGCTGACTTCAGATGTTGGGAAAGAACCGTTCACGGTCAACCAAAAGTTGTAGGAAAAAGAATAAAGAATCAGCTTTGCTTCTTCTTTTTTATGCACCAGACCTCTGTTTTTTGACGAAAAAGCAGCATGGTGCTGATTTTCATTGATGTAGAGGTAGGAGCAAACAGTTACAGGAAACTGGGAAAGAAGAAAAATACGAAAGAGGAAGAAGCAGAAACATGGTAGGCGCCAGATGCCCAGCCTAAATACACTGGCCAAGCGACCTCGAGCTTAAGGCGGCTCAAAGAAAGTGGCCATGGGTGCCAGTCCCATCTGTACCCACATCATGGCTTCGGCAATGATTCTGGAGTGTACTTGAGACGCCGTGCCGGTCTTGGCGTTGAAGATCCTGTCGTTCCGCTCCTTCCAAATGCACCAGGAGACCAGCAAGCAGGTGGCCTTCCAGGTAGCTCTTTTGGCGCGCGGGAGTGACCGTGTCTGTCTTCCGAACCGCGTCCGCAATCGGGTATCAGTAGGCATCGCCAGGTCCGAGAAGGGGCTGCCCAGAGAGCTCGCCGTTTTTGACCAAACCTGCATAGAGAACGGGCAGGCCGCGATGAGGTGGTGCGCCGTCTCCGGTGCCGCCCGGCAGAGCGGGCAGACCGGGTCTTGCGGTATGTGTCGTCGTTGGAGGTTGTCCGCTGTCAGGCACTTTCCTCGCAGGAGAATCCAGGCAAACGTTTTGGCACGCGGCGCCGCCTTGGCCGACCAGATGATCTCATTGTCGTTGGTTGGGATGGCACCCTGGAACATCTTGTGATATGCCGAGGCAGCCGAGTACTTGCCATCCGAGGTCCATTTCCATCTCATGCTGTCCTGCACCCCGTCGCCGAGCGTGATTGCCGAAGCTGCCTCCCAGAGCTCGCAAAGTTGGTGCAGCACTGTGGCGTTTGGGTTAGGTTTGACGTATCTCAGCCAAGTGTTGCCCTCGACGGCCGCACGGAGCGTAAGCCGTCGCCCGTTGTAGTGCGCAAAGAGCTCCGGCCAACGGTCAGCCGACCTACACCCCTATGCCCAGTGCGAGCGCCAGAAGCTCATTTTCCTTCCGTCCCCGATGACTATCTCCGTGGATGCTCTGAAAATACCCTCAGCCGCTGGGTCATGGGGTAGCACCAACTCGCGCCAAGGCCTGGAGTCATCGATCCAACTGTTCTAGTACCAGCGAGCGCGGAGTGCGGCCCCTTGGCGCTGCAGATCGTGCACCCCAAGGCCACCAAACTCGCGCGACCTGCAAACCTGCTTCCAGCTCACGAGGCACTTGCCGCCCGGCGAGGACTCGTCTGCCGCCCAAAGGAAGCCTCGTCTCAGCCTATCGATCATTTTGAGGAACCAAACTGGCGGCGCAATCGCCATGATCCGGTAGATGGCCATGGCAGTTAGCACCGATTTGACCAATTCGATCCTGCCCGGGAGTGCGATCAGCTTGACCTTCCATCCTCTCAGTCTCTTTGCAAGGCTGTCTATAACCGGCTGCAAGTCCTCCCTCCTCAATCTTGTATCCGAAAGCGGCAGGCCGAGGTATGTGATTGGGAAGGCTTTGGACTTGCAATCCGTTTCTACCACTGCCTCCCCGATCTGATCCTCCGTGCATGCTATTGGTGTAGCCGCGCTCTTTGCCCAGTTGGCCCGTAGCCCAGCGACTGACTGGAAGAGATCCAAGAGAGTGATGGTGGCGTGCATCTCATTCCGCGAAGGGTTAATGAAGAGCACGATGTCATCTGCGTACATCGAGATTCTGTGAGGCATAGGGACCGTGCCAATTGCAGGGAGGACCTGGGCTCGGCTGACCGCTTCGATGAGCCTAGCAAGTGAGTCCATGACAATGACAAACAGGAGCGGGGAGAGGGGATCGCCCTGGCGGAAGCCTCTGCGGTGGTAGACTGTGTCAGATAGATCACCGTTGATGCCAATTTTGGTTGACGATGTTGCTAGCAAGCCTGCAATCCAATTGGTCCATCGGCGGCCAAATCCTCTCGCACGAAGCAGATCGATCAAGAACTCCCAAGAGACAGTGTCAAAAGCTTTTGCAAGGTCGATCTTGAGCAGAATGGCCGGCGTTTTCTTCATTTTCAGGGTTTTGATCATAGCCTGCACGTACATGAAGCTGTCTAGGATAGATCTCTTCTTGATGAAGGCGCTTTGACATGGGGCAACTAGCCCCTCCATTGCTGGTTGTAACCGTCGAGCAAGGATTTTCGCTATGAGCTTTGCCACACTGTGTATCAGGCTAATTGGTATGAACTCCGTCAGTTGCGAGGCACCTTCCCTCTTGGGCAGTAGGATCATGACGGCCGTGTTGAGGGCCTGCAGGTTCGCAGAGTTGCACCCGGCGAACTTGGAGATGGCAGCCATCAGGTCTCCCTTGATGATGGGCCAGCATCTCTGGTAAAACAAGCCCGTAAATCTGTCCGGCCCAGGCGCTTTCTCTGTGTTGAGATCATTGATCGCATCTAACACTTCCTGCTCTGAGATGTCGCTGTCTAGGTACTGCAGAATCCCGTCATTGGGCAAGTACTGTAGGGCCTCAAAGTTGAGAGTTGCCGACCATGGCGCAGGCTGCCCTAGCAGGTCGGAGAAGAAATCACAGGCGAGTTGAAGCTTCTCTCCTTGCTCAGACACATGTTGGGCCTGGTGTAGGAAGGATTGAATGTGATTCTTTCTCCGTCTTGAGGAGGCCTTCATGTGAAAGAACTTGGTGCAAGCGTCCCCTTCTCAGACCCAGATCACACGCGCCCGCTGCCTCCAGAACGATCGCCGCAGTGCGCTGATGCCCAGCAGCCGGACTTTCAGGTTGTTGCGGAAACGGTGCTCATCGATCGTCAAATCCCTCGAGTCTCTGGCCTTGTCTAATCTGTAGATCAGCTCGTTGATCACATCTAGGGCGCTGCTCATTTGGTTCAGGTGCCGGCTGTGCCACGCCTTTAGAGCCCGGGCCACCCGTCCCAGCTTGGTGTGTAAGACCACATACGCGTCAGGCGACAGAACCGGCTGCTCCCAGGCCGCCGCGACCACGCCGTCAAAGCCCTCGATCTTGGCCCAGAAGTTCTCAAATCGGAATTTTCTGCTGTGCTTGAACTCGGTGTCACAGGATAGCAGCAACGGGCAGTGGTCACTGACGGCCGAGGATAGGCCCTGCAAAAGGCGGGAGGGGAATAGGTCGTGCCATCCTTCATTAAATAGCACCCGATTGAGCTTCACTTTCGTTGCATGCTGTTGCTCGTTGCTCCAGGTGAAGGATCGACCATGGAGATACAGGTCTTTTAGCTCCATGTCGGAGATGAAATGGCGGAACGCGTTCATCATCCTGCGATTGACCCGATTGTTGGATTTGTCAGCCGCCTGACAGATGAGGTTGAAATCGCCAGCACAGATAGTTGGGCCCGGGTTCGCAGTCATCGCGGCTCTTAAGTCGCCCAAGAAGTTGATCTTGTCTGCATCAGCCTGCGGTCCGTAGACACCAATGACTCGCCAGGCCTTCTCTGACCTCCGATGACAGCAAGCAGCGGAGATGAAGGACGGGGTGCAGTGCGACGAGGAGACATTGATCTCGTCGTCTTTCCAGGCCATGATAATCCCTCCCTGAGTACCAACAGCCGACTGGAAGCAGAAATCGGTGAAAGCAGGCCCACAACACTCTGTGACAAACTCTTTGGAAACCTCTGAAACCTTGGACTCTTGAAAGCACACGAACGATACATTAAACTGCTGCACTAATCTCCAAACTACACCTCTCCTAGCAGCCGAGTTCAAACCTCTAACATTCCAAATTAGCGAAGGACAGCTATCCATGGGAAACTACAATAGATGGACGCAGAACGCCGATGGCTGCCCTAGACGGCAGGGGCAGAAGCAGCACCAACCACAGTCGCCCTCACTCCTGGAGCAGCAGCCAGCGTCGTGAGGGCCTCAATCTGGGATAGGGTTAGCGGGCGGTCGAAGGAGAGCTCGTAGCGGCACATGGCGTCTTCCCCGGGCGCTCCAATGCCAAGCTTCTGCATGGTGAGCTGCTGCGCCCGGGCCACCGCGTTGAGGGTGGCGGTTGCTTGGGAGGCCAGGCGCCCACTGCATCTAGGGTTGGAGATCGGCGAGCGCCGGTGGCGTGGCGCCCTCTTCTGAAGCGTGGGGCGCGGTAGGATGGGAGGAGCCAGCGGCAGAGCGACATCAGCGACGAGCTGGTCTACCGCCGACCGCGGCCCCTCCACGCCCCCTGCCAGCGGGCCCTGGCTCTCTGTGCCCAGGGCGCATGCACGGTCGAGACGATCCGACACATGCATGGGCGAGACCGCACCTGTGCCCTCGTGGGCCCCTTCCGACAGCGCCCCTCTTTTCTAGTCTAGCTAAAAGGGAGCAAAGCAGCAATGTCTTTTAGGCACCCGAAACCTCAAGAAAAGAAAATAAAAGAAAATGAGATTTTGCCAGCAGCTGCGAAAACCTTTTGTTGCATAACAGAACGCAATGTCATGTGATAGGCATGGGCGTCTACCTACCATTGACTGAATCATCTGATCAGACACTGACATGATCTGGTCTGATCCGATTGGCTTATTCAGAGAGACCACTTTCACCGACGTGTGCATGCATGCGAGGATCATCAGAGGAGTGTGTGCACAGCCCTAGCCGGGTATACGCGCCCGCATGCCGTACGGCAATGCTTCTCGACCGTCCATGGCGTGCTTGTCATCAGCCCAACTGGTGTGCATTGTTCCTTCCCTGGACGACAGCACCGGCGAAATAGAATCTGATGCATGTGGCATGAGTCGTGAGAGGTACAGTTGAGCATTGAAATAAGATCAGGACGAGCATGATGCTTCTAGACCGTGGAGTGAGTTGGATCATTGGTCACAAAAATGTCAACGAAACATCTCATCCGTTCAACTAAAGCCTAAAAAACCCTAAACCAATTTATAGTACACCTTGACGCGGTGGAGCGGTAGCGAGGGCTGCGCCGGACCGCGGTACTTGAGGTGACCGCTCGAGTATGATCTTTCATTTGCGCTTGGTACTCCTCCTATGTCGCCGCTGCCTCTGTGAGGAGACACGTTGCGGCTCATGCCCCTCCACGTCACCAGAGGAGAGGATGACCTTCTCCTTCCCGGGGGAGCGACGGCGGTGGCACCAAGATCTGGACCCGGAAGGAGATCCGGAGTTGCCACTTGCCGGTGTCGAGAACAACAACTTTGGCATTGTTGACGGTGGCAAATGGGCATGGAAAGGAGCGGAGAGGCGGTGAACAGAGAGAAGAGGATGTAGGGTGTGGTGTGGAGGGCACCATAGCTATGCATAAATAGGTGTGGTGGGCAAACTGGAGGACAGTCGGCTTCAATGCGGTGCACTAGTTGGAGTAGGCTTCTCCTTTGTCGCGCCAGCATTAAAGCGGCCACGCCCGCTCATCCGGTCACGATCCCTCTAACCGGCATCAATATTGTGTGGAGTCACGTTTGCTCTGTAGCGGCCTGACTGACATGAATACATGACAACTGCTTTGTGGGAGAGAGTTTTTTAGGCGGAGAGGGTTTTTTGGGCAGAGAAGGTTTTGGAGTGAGATGTGGCGGGCAGGAGCTTACGTGGCGGCAGTCAGGACACTCGCAAACCTCCCCGTGGTTTTCATCTGGTTTGTGGGATTTCGGACAAGTGCCGTGTCTGCGGTTTGATGGGGTACCACATTGGATGGCATGTAGCATCCGCACACCCCAGTTCGGACCTTTGTGAGAGTTTTGAGGGTCCGCGTTAAAGATGTCCTTATTCACTTAAAATGATGTCTGGCTTATGCATGGTGGGAATGCACACATCCAACACTAATACACAGAAAGAAGAATAAAAACGAAGCGATCAAAACAACAATCATAGAACTACAATAAACAACCATCAACACGAACCATCTCTTGACAAGACAAGGACAAGGGGAAAGGTTCTTCAACAACAACGTCGAATGATCCCAAACGTCGTTGTCGTCGGATCCAACTACCAAAGGCTAGATTATGGGTTTTCAGCCTAAAGATCAAGTATGAGCAATGTCTTCAACTGGGTAACAACGTAAAAACACCATCATTGTCCGGTATGACCAACTATGACTATGACCTAGAGTTTTAATTCGGAGCTCAAAACCGGGTACTCGAGAAGCATCACTAAATTGGAGTCGGAATGTGTTGTCACCACCACTTTCTGCAATCCTAGCAAGTATATGTGTGCACGACTAACGTGAGATGTCATGCAAGTGGTGATCATGCTCGCACAAAGAGGCAGTCAAGCAACGAGAAAACAGTCGATCGCCACCAAAGGCTTCGAATGAAGAAGGTTTGGCACACACCACAAAGAACGACAAAAGAGGAAGGACACCGACACCACCAAATGCACAACTTAGGACAGCTCTGACAATCCCTCACCATCCTTGCAAGTATTGTATTGTAGTTTCTATTGCCCATCTGATATTTTCTGGTATATGGGTGTTGACCTTTGATTGACTGCATGAATGAATATTGAGAATGGTATGAAATTCTCATATTCTTGTTGCCTGCTCCTTGTTGGCTGAATGCATGTTTATCACAAGCCATTTTTTCCCACCTACTTGTGCATGCATGGCAATACACATCAGCACATTTGGTGCAAGTGTACATGCTGTGAAGAAGGAGCAGGGTCCACAAATTTTGAAACATCCCAATTTTTTTTAGAGTTTTTCACAACACTTAAATATGAATTTTTAAATTTTAAAGCATGGCAGCACATGAAGGGTAGTACCCAATATTTCCCTATGACTCAAGCCAAATATGTGAAGAAAAGGTACAGGTCGAAGAGGACACATCATCATCCTTTGTCCTACTGTCATGTTCAGTCTTATCCACTTCTTGGAACCAGTAAACTATGCAAACTGATCGAGCATAAAAAATGGTTATAACTCGCATGAAACTGTGAGAAACTACTTTTCGAATAATACAAACCCATGCTATCTCGCATGGAGGCATCGGCGTTCTCTTTGTCCAGTCTCGCAGCCCAGTAGTTCAGCGGCGGCGCTAAGTAGGCACAGCTGGCGATGTTCTCATCCGCGATCGCCTACAGCTGCGCCTCCGCGGCGGCAGCTTCCCGGCAAGCGGCGGCTTAAGTGCGGACGGCCTTATAGATCCCATGTTGATCCTTGACGAAGTTGGGGTTCACCACGGCCTCTTCGCTCACGTGCTAGCCGTCGATTTGGCCCTCCATCAGGCGGTGTTGCACTAGGAGGAACAAATTATACCGATGTTCCTTCTGTGCCTGCTGGAACGCCGACCTAGGCGCCGGCGCGGGCTGCTCCTCCGCCATGGCGGCGTTAAAATGAGCATGCGCCTGCTCCAGGGTGATGTCGGCATGCACAAACGCGGGCTTTGGTTAGGTGTCGTCGGAGTCCGTCTTCATCGTGGGGTCATCCTCGTTGTCGGAGACCTCGGGCGAGCTGGACGGCATGTCAGTCCCGATGCGCCTGGCACGGCTCCGCCAGGCGGCCGCGAGGGCGGTCACCTCGTGCTTCATCTTCGTGGAAAGGTTCTCCCACAGAGCGTCGTTGCCTGCAGTCATGACGGATGTGGTGCAAGGGAGGAGGATATGGAGTTGCATGTGTTGTGGCGCGGAGTTAACTGAGTGTGGCCGCCTTTAAATAGCGAATTTCGATGAGGCCAGGTGTCCGGGTGTGTCAATGTGTGGTGCCAATGTGTTGTGTACTCCAGGATGGGAAAAGGGTACATGGCCATGGACACGACACGTCAGCATCCTCTCTCTGCTGTCACTCGTGTCCGATCATATCCACTTTTAGGTGCCAATAAACTAACTCAAGCAGAGAAATGGTTATATCAACCAGGAAGCAAGCGAGAAAATGGTACCTAATGCATCTATATACAAGTACTCCAGGATCTTGTACTTGTTGAAAGATCAAGAGAAAGACGGAAGAAAAACTATTAATTTTGCCAGCAGATGACAAAATCGTTTGTTTGTTGCGTAACATAACCTAATGTGGTGTGTTGGGCGTGGGTGTCTGCCGCTCTTTGAAATGAAAGAAACCTAATCATCTGACCGGACATAGATAACCCGGCATGATCTGGTCTGATCCAAGTAGCTTATTTAGAGAAAGCATTTTTCACCTACGTCCACGTGTGCATGTGAGGATCATCAGAATTCAGACGAGTGCGCACGGCACTAGCAGTGTAAAATATGGAGACACTTCTGCTGTTGGGGATCGTAGTAGAAATTTAAAATTTTCTACGCATCACCAAGATCAATCTATGGAGTAATCTAGCAACGAGGGGAAGGGGAGTGCATCTACATATCCTTGTAGATCGCTAAGCGGAAGCATTGCAAGAATGCGGATGAAGGAGTCGTACTCGTAGCGATTCAGATCGCAGTTGATTCCGATCTAAGCGCCGAACCACGGCGCCTCCACGTTCAACACACGTGCAGCCCGGTGATGTCTCTTACGCCTTGATCCAGCAAGGGGAGAAGGAGAGGTTGGGGAAGACTCCATCCAGTAGTAGCACGACGGCGTGGTGGTGAAGGAGGAGCGTGGCAATCCTGCAGGGCTTCGCCAAGCACCGCGGGAGAGGAGGAGGACTTGGGAGAGGGGGAGGGCTGCGCCAGAACTTGGGTGCGGCTGCCCTCCCACCCCCCACATATATATAGGGGCAAGGGAGAGGGGGGCCGGCCCCCTCAGATCCAATCTGAGGAGGGGGCTGCGGCCAGGAAGGTTGCCTTGCCCCCCAAGGCAAGGGGGGCGCCCCCCCCCTTTAGAGTTCCCCCAAACCCTAGGCGCATGGGCCCTAGGGGGGGAGGCGTCCAGCCCACTAAGGGGCTGGTCCCTCTCCACACACAGCCCATAGGGCCCTCCGGGGCAGGTGGACCCTCCTGGTGGACCCCCGGAACCCCTCCAGTGGTCCCGGTACAATACCGGTAACCCCCCGAATTATTCCGGTGACCGTATGATGACTTCCCATATATAAATCTTTACCTCCGGACCATTCCGGAACTCCTCGTGACGTCCGGGATCTCATCTGGGACTCCGAACAACATTGGGTGACCACGTACATACTTTCCCTATAACCCTAGCGTCATTGAACCTTAAGTGTGTAGACCCTACGGGTTCGGGAGTCATGCAAACATGGCCGAGACAACTCTCCGGTCAATAACCAACAGCGGGATCTGGATACCCATGTTGGCTCCCACATGCTCCACGATGATCTCATCGGATGAACCACGATGTCAAGGATTCAATCAATCCCGTATACAATTCCCTTTGTCCATCGGTACGATACTTGCCCGAGATTCGATCGTCGGTATCCTGATACCTTGTTCAATCTCATTACCGGCAAGTCTCTTTACTCGTTTCATAACACATCATCCCGTGATCAACTCCTTGATCACATTGTGCACATTATGATGATGTCCTACCGAGTGGGCCCAGAGATACCTCTTCGTTTACACGGAGTGACAAATCCCAGTCTCGATTCGTGCCAACCCAACAGACACTTTCGGAGATACCTGTACTGAACCTTTATAGCCACCCAGTTACGTTGTGACGTTTGGTACACCCAAAGCATTCCTACGGTATCCGGGAGTTGCACAATCTCATGGTCTAAGGAAATGATACTTGACATTAGAAAAGCTTTAGCATGCGAACTACACGATCTTGTGCTAGGCTTAGGATTGGGTCTTGTCCATCACATCATTCTCCTAATGATGTGATCTCGTTATCAACGACATCCAATGTCCATGGTCAGGAAACTGTAACCATCTATTGATCAACGAGCTAGTCAACTAGAGGCTTACTAGGGATATGGTGTTGTCTATGTATCCACACATGTATCTGAGTTTCCTATCAATACAATTCTAGCATGGATAATAAATGATTATCATGAACAATGAAATATAATAATAATAACTAATTTATTATTGCCTCTAGGGCATATTTCCAACATCTGCATGCATGTCCTCAGGTCCATCGACGGTACATACGGCGATGCCCGATGCTTCTCGACCGTCGGTGTCGTTCTTTACTTGTCATCGGCCCAGCTGGTGTGCATTGTTCCTTCCTTGTACGACAACAATGCTGAAACAGAATCTGATGCGTTTGTCATCGGCCCAGCTGGTGTGCATTGTTTCTTCATGAACATTGGCGGAAAAAAAATGTTCAGACTAGCTAGTTTCTTCATGGTCATGGTACCCGCAAAATAAAAGTTTCTTCATGGTCGTCGGAACGCCAATGTATAGAGATGATATAGATAAATCGAAGGTTGATTTTCGTGGAGCTGAAAACTAGCTAGTCTGAACATTTTTTTTAAAAAAGATATTAACTACACCCAATCTCTCCATCAACAAAATGTCTCAAAGACGTCCAAAATGCACACGGCCCGAGCTAGTCTGGACATACTCGCTCGTCCCAATATTGTTGTCACCATGAGCCAAACCTAAATTTGTGGCTATTGACTTGTTGCTATTGCTGTTCAGCATGCAGCAGTCAGGTGGGCCCATGCCATACGAGAGCCGCACCAAACAACCAAATTCGTCCTTTTTTTTTTCTCCTCTTGCCTGCCCTTTTTCTAAAGTGGAGCCTACCTAATTTTTATTCCGGATAGCAACTTTTTCGTCCATGGCCTTCATGAGAGGAAGGAAGAAAACCAGTGCCGTCAGAATTCTAACGCTCTGATGTTGAAAGCACACCACGTATGATGTGAAGTATCGGTTGAGGCCTCATTTGGTTTATAAGATAGTAATTTCATAGAAATAGTAAAATCATAGGAAGTGACATGACATGCATCTCAATTCCTGTAGAGAAATACATGTCATTTGATGCATAGGATAAGAACTTTTTCATGAGTCTAGCCTAATGTTTTTTTTTCTTTGAAATGTGAAGGATTGGTACCTATCCTGCATAAGAATAGAAATTCATCCTACAAATCAAAAGGCTTCATAGAAATTTTTTCTTTAAAAATCATATCATATGAACTTCCTACAAGATTCCTACAAATCAAAAGAGGCCTGATTATTTTTCGAGACAGAGCTGGCAGGTGGTACTGTTATCTCGAAGCACGACGATATCATTTCGAGTTTTTGCAAGGTTTTAATCTCGTGTGCGTTTTGCATGGGTGTTGGCGGTTGACTAAATGCATGAATGGAACAAACGGGAAACGGGATTGGTCTGAATGTTGCCGTGGGCTGCTCTTTGGCGGCATGCATGCATGTTTGTCACGAGCCAAAATATTTGTTCTCACCTCACCTACTCTACTTGTGCATGCCATGCATCAATGCATGAATTCGTACAGAAACTACAGAAAGACACATGTGATGCGAGTGCCCGATCATATCCACTTCTCGGAAGAAAAGGGGTACAGGGCCACGAAGACGAAACGTGATGCCCGATCATATCCACTTCCTGAAAGCCAGTAATTAAGCGAGGTAGAGTAGATATTGGTTTCTACTCCTTTTATGTGTAAATACTTGTTCTACAAATGGTTGTATCTAGATTTATTTTAATTATAGATACATCCATTATATTCATTTCTAGAACAAGCATTTTCGGACCTTTGACTAGCTGCATGGACGAAGGAATGCATAAATGAAGAGCAAACTAACAATGTGGGCTGGTCTGAAACTTGCATCCGAGCAGATAACCTGACATTGATCTGCTTCCTTGGCGGCATGCATGCGTGCAGAAAGGCACATGTGATTCGAGTGCCACGCCAGCAGCGTATGTAGATCTACTCCAGGTTGGGGGGAAAGGAGCGTCGCACGATCCAATCCAAGCTCAAGACGACACGTCCGGATCTTCTTTCTGCTGTCACTCACCTCGGATCATATCCACTTCTAGGGACCAATACACTAACTGAGGTTGTCTAGCAGAAAAATGGTTACATCCACCAGGAAGCAAGCGAGAAAACTACCTTCTTAATATCTAGTAAAGCATAATAATAATGTAGTGGATGTACGCGAATGGAACAGAAGCCGAGAGGATACCACCTACTGATTTTCAGATAGATACTTCTGTTAGCTGGACGCGCAATGTTTTCTTTTTTGGGGTGGGTGGTCTCATTCGAATTTTGGGAACCATGCTGACTTCAGATGTTGGGAAAGAACCGTTCACGGTCAGCCGAAAGTTGTAGGCAAAAGGATAAAGAATCAGCTATGCTTCTTTTTTTTACGCACCAGATCTCTGTTTTCATTCTTCTTCTTTTCTAGTCTAGCTAAAAGGGAGCAAAGCAGCAGCGTCTTGTAGGCCCCCGAAACCTCAAGAAAAGAAAAGAAGAAGAGATTTTGCCAGCAGCCGCCAAAAACGTTTGTCGCATAACAGAACCCAATGTCGTGTCATAGGCATGGGCGTCTACCTATCGTTGACTGAATCATCTAATCAGACACTGACATGATTTGGTCTGATCCGATTGGCTTATTCAGAGAGACCACTTTCACCGACGTGTGCATGCATGCGAGGATCATCAGAGGAGTGTGCGCACAGCCCTAGCCGGGTATACACGCCCGCACGCCGTACGACGATGCTTCTCGACCGTCCATGTCGTGCTTGTCATCAGCCCAGCTGGTGTGCATATTGTTCCTTCCCTGGACGACAGCACTGGCGAAACAGAATCTGATGCGTGTGGCATGAGCCATGAGAGGTACGGTTGAGCACTGAAACAAGATCAGGACGGGGGAGAGGATGACCTTCTCCTTCCCGGGGGAGCGACGGCGGTGGCACCAAGATCCGGACCCGGAAGGAGATCCGGAGCTGCCACTTGCCGGTGTCGAGAACAACAACTTTGGCATTGTTGACGGCGGCAAATGGGCATGGAAAGGAGCGGAGAGGCGGTGAACAGAGAGAAGAGGATGTAGGGTGTGGTATGGAGGGCGCCATAGCTATGCATAAATAGGTGTGGTGGGCAAACAGGCGGACGGTCGGCTTCAATGCGGTGCACTGGTTGGAGTAGGCTTCTCCTTTGTCGCGCCAGCATTAAAGCTGCCACGCCCGCTCATCCGGTCACGATCCCTCTAACCGGCATCAATATTGTGTGGAGTCACGTTTGCTCTGTAGCGGCCTGACTGACATGAATACATGACAACCGCTTTGTGGGAGAGAGTTTTTTAGGCGGAGAGGGTTTTTTGGGCAGAGAAGGTTTTGGAGTGAGACGTGGCGGGCAGGAGCTTACGTGGCGGCAGTCAGGACGCTCGCAAACCTCCCCGTGGTTTTCATCTGGTTTGTGGGATTTCGGACAAGCGCCGCGTCTGCGGTTTGATGGGGTACCACATTGGGTGGCATGTAGCATCCGCACACCCTAGTCCGAACCTTTGTGAGAGTTTTGAGGGTCCGCGCTAAAGATGCCCTTATTCACTTAAAATGATGGGTGGCTTATGCATGGTGAGAATGCACACATCTAACACTAATACACATAAAGAAGAATAAAAACGAAGCGATCAAAACAACAATCATAGAACTCCAATAAACAACCATCAACACCAACCATCTCCTGACAAGACAAGGACAAGGGGAAAGGTTCTTCAACAACAACGTCGAATGACCCCAAACGTCGTTGTCGTCGGATCCAACTACCAAAGGCTAGATTATGGGTTTTCAGCCTAAAGATTAAGTATGAGCAATGTCTTCAACTGGGTAACAGCGTAAAAACACCATCATTGTCCGGTATGACCAACTATGACTATGTCCTAGAGTTTTAATCCGGAGCTCAAAACCGGGTACTCGAGAAGCATCACTAAATTGGAGTCGGAATGTGTTGTCACCACCACTTTCTGCAATACTAGCAAGTATATGTGTGCACAACTAACGTAAGATGTCACGCAAGTGGTGATCATGATCGCACAAAGAGGCAGTCAAGCAACGAGAAAACAGTCGATCGCCACCAAAGGCTTCGAATGACGAAGGTTTGACACACACCACAAAGAACGACGAGGGAGGAAGGACACTGACACCACCAAATGCACAACTCAGGACAACTCTGACAATCCCTCACCATCCTCGCACGTATGGTATTGTAGTTTCTATTGCCCATCTGATATGTTCTGGTATATGGGCGTTGACCATTGATTAACTGCATGAATGAAAATTGGGAATGGTCTGAAATTCTCATATTCTTGTTGCCTGCTCCTTGTTGGCTGAATGCAAGTTTATCACGAGCCATTTTTTCCCACCTACTTGTGCATGCATGGCAATACACATCAGCACATTTGGTGCGAGTGTATAGGCTGTGAAGAAGGAGCAGGGTCCACAAATTTTAAAACATCCCCAATTTTTTAAGAGTTTTTCACAACACTTAAATGTGAATTTTTAAATTTTGGAGCATGGTAGCACCTGAAGGGTAGTACTCAATATTTCCCTATGACCCAAGCCAAATATGCGAAGAAAAGGTACAGGTCGAAGAGGACACATCAGCATCCTTTGTCCTGCTGTCATGTCCGGTCTTATCCACTTCTTGGAACCAGTAAACTAAGCAAAGTGATCGAGCATAAAAAAATGGTTATAACTCGCATGAAACTGTGAGAAAACTACTTTTCTAATAATACAAACCCGTGTTATCTCGCATGGAGGCACCAGCATTCTCTTCCTCCAATCTCGTGGCCCAGTAGTTCGGCGGCGGCGCGTAGTAGGCACAACTGGCGATGTTCTCATCCACGATCGCCTACAGCTGCGCCTTCGCGGCGGCAGCTTCCTGGCAAGTGGCGGCTTGAGTGCGCACGGCCTTATAGATCCCATGTTGCTCCTTGACGAAGTTGAGGTTCACCACGGCCTCCTCGCACGTGTGCTAGCCGTCGATTTGGCCCTCCACCAGGCGGTGCTGCTCTAGGAGGAACAGATTATACCGTAGTTCATCCTGTGTCTGATGAAACGCTGACATAGGCACCGGCGCAGGTTGCTCCTCCGCCATGGCGGCGTTAAAATGAGCATGTGCCTGCTCCATGCTGGTGTCGGCATGCACAAACGCGGGCTTCGGTTAGGTGTCGTCAGAGTCTGTCTCCACCGTGAGATCGTCCTCGCCGTCGGAGACCTCGGGCGAGCTGGACGGCATGTCAGTCCTGATGCGCCTCGCACAGCAGATCTGCCAGGCGGCCTCAATGGCGGTCACCTCGTGCTTCATCTCCGTGGAAAGGTTCTTCCATAGAGCATCGTTGCCTGCAGTCATGACGGGTATGGTGCAAGGGAGGAGGATGTGGAGTGGCTTGTTGTTGGAAATATGCCCTAGAGGCAATAATAAAATGGTTATTATTATATTTCTTTGTTCATGATAATTGTCTATTGTTCATGCTATAATTGTGTTATCCGGAAATCGTAATACATGTATGAATACATAGACCAAAACACGTCCCTAGTGAGCCTCTAGTTGACTAGCTCGTTGATCAAAAGATAGTCATGGTTTCCTAACTATGGACATTGGATGTCATTGATAACGGGATCACATCATTAGGAGAATGATGTGATGGACAAGACCCAATCCTAAGCATAGCTCAAAGATCGTGTAGTTCGTTTACTGTAGCTTTTCCAAATGTCAAGTATCATTTCCTTAGACCATGAGATTGTGCAACTCCCGGATACCGTAGGAGTGCCTTGGGTGTGCCAAACGTCACAATGTAACTGGGTGACTATAAAGGTACACTACAGGTATCTCCGAAAGTGTCTGTTGGGTTGGCACGAATCGAGACTGGGATTTGTCACTCCGTATGACGGAGAGGTATCTCTGGGCCCACTCGATAATGCATCATCATAATGAGCTCAATGTGAACAAGTGGTTGATCACGGGATCATGCATTACGGCACGAGTAAAGTGACATGCCGGTAATGAGATTGAACGAGGTATTGGGATACCGACGATCGAGTCTCGGGCAAGTAACGTACCGATTGACAAAGGGAATTGTATACGGATTGATTGAATCCTCGACATCGTGGTTCATCCGATGAGATCATCATGGAGCATGTGGGAACCAACATGGGTATCCAGATCCCGCTGTTGGTTATTGACTGGAGAGGCGTCTTGGTCATGTCTGCATGTCTCCCGAACCCGTAGGGTCTACACACTTAAGGTTCGGTGACGCTAGGGTTGTAGAGATATTAGTATGCAGTAACCCGAAAGTTGTTCAGAGTCCTGGATGAGATCCCGACGTCACGAGGGGTTCCAGAATGGTCCGGAGGTAAGGATTTATATATAGGAAGTCTAGTTTCGGCCATCGGGAAGGTTTTGGGGGTCGCCGGTATTGTACCGGGACCACCGGAAGGGTCCCGGGGGTCCACCGGGTGGGGCCACCTATCCCTTGAGGGCCCCATGGGCTGAATTGGGAGGGGAACCAGCCCCTAGTGGGCTGGTGCACCCCCCTTGGGCCTTCCCTGCGCCTAGGGTTGGGAAACCCTAGGGGTGGGGGCGCCCCCCACTTGGCTTGGGGGGAAAGCCACCCCTTGGCCGCCGCCCCCTTGGAGATTGCATCTCCTAGGGCCGGCGCCCCCCAAGGCCCCTATATAAAGAGGGGGGAGGGAGGGCAGGCGTACCCTTGCTCTTGGCACCTCCCTCTCCCTTTGTAACACCTCTCCTCCCCGCTTGCGCTTGGCGAAGCCCTGCCGGGATCCTGCTGCATCCACCACCACGTCGTCGTGCTGCTGGATCTTCATCAACCTCTCCTTCCCCCTTGCTAGATCAAGAAGGAGGAGACGTCTACATGTGTTGAACGCGGAGGTGCTGTCCGTTCGGCACTTGGTCATTAGTGATTTGGATCACGACGAGTACGACACCATCAACTCCGTTCTCTTGAACGCTTCCGCGCGTGATCTACAAGGGTATGTAGATGCACTCCTATCTCCCTCGTTGCTAGATGACTCCATAGATTGATCTTGGTGATGCGTAGAAAATTTTAAAATTCTTCTACGTACCCAACAGTGGCATCATGAGCTAGGTCTATGCGTAGTTTCTATGCACGAGTAGAACACAAAGCAGTTGTGGGCATGGATATTGTCAATTTGCTTGCCGTTACTAGTCTTATCTTGATTCGGCGACATCGTGGGATGAACCGGCCCGAACCGACCTTACACGTACGCTTACGTGAGACTGGTTCCACCGATTGACATGCACTAGTTGCATAAGGTGGCTGGCGGGTGCCTGTCTCTCCCACTTTAGTCGGATCGGATTCGATGAAAAGGGTCCTTATGAAGGGTAAATAGAAATTGGCATATCACGTTGTGGTTTTGGCGTAGGTAAGAAACGTTCTTGCTAGAAACCTATAGCATCCACGTAAAAACCTGCAACAACAATTAGAGGACGTCTAACTTGTTTTTGCAGCATGTGCCGTGTGATGTGATATGGCCAAAAGGATGTGATGAATGATATATGTGATGTATGAGATTGATCATGTTCTTGTAATAGGAATCACGACTTGCATGTCGATGAGTATGACAACCGGCAGGAGCCATAGGAGTTGTCTTTATTTATTTATGACCTGCGTGTCAACATAAACGTCATGTAATTACTTTACTTTATTGCTAAAGCGTTAGCCATAGTAGTAGAAGTAATAGATGACGAGACAACTTCAAGAAGACACGATGATGGAGATCATGATGATGGAGATCATGGTGTCATGCCGGTGACAACGATGATCATGGAGCCCCGAAGATGGAGATCAAAAGGAGCAAATGATTGGCCATATCATGTCACTATTTGATTGCATGTGATGTTTATCATGTTTTACATCTTATTTGCTTAGAACGACGGTAGCTTAAATAAGATGATCCCTCGTAATAATTTCAAGAAAGTGTTCCCCCTAACTGTGCACCGTTGCGAATGTTCGTTATTTTGAAGCACCACGTGATGATCGGGTGTGATAGATTCTAACATTCGAATACAATGGGTGTAAGCCAGATTTACACACGCAATACACTTAGGTTGACTTGACGAGCCTAGCATGTACAGACATGGCCTCGGAACACAGAAGACCGAAAGGTCGAGCATGAGTCGTATAGAAGATACGATCAACATGAAGATGTTCACCGATGTTGACTAGTCCGTCTCATGTGATGATCGGACACGGCCTAGTTAACTCGGATCATGTTTCACTTAGATGACTGGAGGGATGTCTATCTGAGTGGGAGTTCATTGAATAATCTGATTAGATGAACTTAATTATCATGAACTTAGTCTAAAATCTTTACAATATGTCTTGTAGATCAAATGGCCCACGTTGTCCTCAACTTCAACGCATTCCTAGAGAAAACCAAGCTGAAAGACGATGGCAACAACTATACGGACTGGGTCCGGAACCTGAGGATCATCCTCATAGCTGCCAAGAAAGATTATGTCCTAGAAGCACCGCTAGGTGACACACCTGTCCCAGAGAACCAAGACGTTATGAACGCTTGGCAATCACGTGTTGATGATTACTCCCTCATTCAGTGCGGCATGCTTTACAGCTTAGAACCGGGGCTCCAAAAGCGTTTTGAGAGACACAGAGCATATGAGATGTTCGAAGAGCTGAACATGGTTTTTCAAGCTCATGCCCGGGTCGAGAGATATGAAGTCTCCGACAAGTTCTTTAGCTGTAAGATGGAGGAAAATAGTTCTGTCAGTGAGCACATACTCAAAATGTCTGGGTTGCATAACCGCTTGACTCAGCTGGGAGTTAATCTCCCGGATGACGTAGTCATTGACAAAATCCTTCAGTCGCTTCCACCGAGCTATAAGAGCTTTGTGATGAACTTCAATATGCAGGGGATGGAAAAGACCATTCCTAAGGTATATTCAATGCTGAAATCAGCAGAGGTGGAAATCAAAAAGGAACATCAAGTGTTGATGGTGAATAAAACCACTAAGTTCAAGAAAGGCAAGGGTAAGAAGAACATCAAGAAGGACGGCAAGGGAGTTGCCGCGCCCGGTAAGCAAGCTGCCGGGAAGAAGCCAAAGAATGGACCCAAGCCTGAGACTGAGTATTTTTATTGCAAGGGAAGTGGTCACTGGAAGCGGAACTGCCCCAAATACTTAGCGGACAAGAAGGTCGGCAACACTAAAGGTATATGTGATATACATGTAATTGATGTGTACCTTACCAGTACTCGTAGTAGCTCCTGGGTATTTGATACCGGTGCGGTTGCTCACATTTGTAACTCAAAGCAGAAGCTGTGGAATAAACGGATACTGGCGAAGGACGAGGTGACGATGCGCGTCGGGAATGGTTCCAAGGTCGATGTGATCGCTGTCGGCACGCTACCTCTATATTTACCTACGGGATTAGTTTTAAACCTCAATAATTGTTATTTAGTGCCAGCTTTGAGCATGAACATTGTATCAGGATCTCGTTAATTCAAGATGGCTACTCATTTAAATCCGAGAATAATGGTTGTTCTATTTATACGAGAGATATGTTTTATGGTCATGCTCCGTTGGTGAATGGTTTATTCTTAATGAATCTCGAGCGTAATGTTACACATATTCATAGTGTGAATACCAAAAGATGTAAGGTTGATAATGATAGTCCCACATACTTGTGGCACTGCCGCCTTGGTCACATAGGTGTCAAACGCATGGAGAAGCTCCATGCAGATGGACTTTTGGAGTCTCTTGATTACGAATTATTTGACATGTGCGAACCATGCCTCATGGGTAAAATGACCAAGACTCCGTTCTCAGGAACGATGGAGCAAGCAACCAACTTGTTGGAAATTATACATACTGATGTGTGCGGTCCAATGAGTGTTGAGGCTCGCGGTGGCTATCGTTATGTTCTCACGCTCACTGATGACTTGGGTAGATATGGGTATGTCTACTTAATGAAACACAAGTCTGAGACCTTTGAAAAGTTCAAAGAATTTCAGAGCGAGGTTGAGAATCAACATGACAGGAAAATCAAGTTCTTGCGATCAGATCGTGGGGGAGAATACTTGAGTCATGAATTTGGCACACACTTAAGAAAATGTGGAATAGTTTCACAACTCACGCCGCCTGGAACACCTCAGCGTAATGGTGTGTCCGAACGTTGTAATCGCACTCTATTGGATATGGTGCGATCTATGATGTCTCTTACCGATTTACCGCTGTCATTTTGGGGCTATACTTTAGAGACTGCCGCATTCACTTTAAATAGGGCTCCGTCGAAATCCGTTGAGACGACACCGTATGAATTATGGTTTGGGAAGAAACCTAAGCTGTCGTTTCTAAAAGTTTGGGGATGCGATGCTTATGTCAAGAAACTTCAACCTAAAAAGCTCGAACCCAAATCGGAAAAATGCATCTTCATAGGATACCCTAAAGAAACTATTGGGTATACCTTCTACCTCAGATACAAAGGCAAGAACTTTGTTGTCAAGAATGGGTCCTTTCTAGAGAAAGAGTTTCTCTCGAAAGAAATAAGTGGGAGGAAAGTAGAACTTGATGAAGTATTACCTCTTGAACCGGTTAATGGCGCTGCTCAAGAAAATATTCCTGAGGTGCCTGCACTGACTAGAGAGGAAGTTAATGATGATGATCATGAAACTTCAGATCAAGTTCCTACTGAACTCCGTAGGTCCACGAGGACACGTTCCGCACCAGAGTGGTACGACAACCCTGTCTTGAAAATTATGTTGTTAGACAACGGTGAACCTTCGAACTATGAGGAAGCGATGGCGGGCCCGGATTCTGACAAATGGTTGGAAGCCATGAAATCCGAGATATGATCCATGTATGAAAACAAGTATGGATCTTTAAGAAGAAGACAGACGCGGATGGTAATGTGACCATCTATAAAGCTCTGCTTGTCGCTAAGGGTTATCGACAAGTTCAAGGGGTTGACTACGATGAGACTTTCTCACCCGTAGCAAAGCTGAAGTCCGTCCGAGTCATGTTAGCAATTGCCGCATTCTATGATTATGAGATATGGCAAATGGACGTCAAAACGGCATTCCTTAATGGTTTCCTTAAGGAAGAATTGTATATGATGCAGCCGGAAGGTTTTGTCGATCCTAAGAATGCTGACAAGGTGTGCAAGCTCCAACGCTCGATTTATGGGTTGGTGCAAGCATCTCGGAGATGGAACATTCGTTTTGATGAGATGATCAAAGCGTTTGGGTTTACGCAGACTTACGGAGAAGCCTGCATTTACAAGAAAGTGAGTGGGAGCTCTGTAGCATTTCTCATATTGTATGTGGATGACATACTGTTGATGGGAAATGATATAGAATTCTTGAAAAGCATAAAGGCCTACTTGAACAATGTCGGATTTCGGGTTCCGGCAGACCCTTGAGGTTCGAACACTGGGGTGCGCGCGGAGATTTCGCCTCCTACCTACCTGCACCCCTCCGCCTCGCTAAGATCTAAGCTAAGGAAAGAGCAACACAAGAGACATAGGGTTTATACTGGTTCGGGCCACCGTTGTGGTGTAATACCCTACTCCAGTGTGTGGTGTGGTGGATTGCCTCTTGGGCTGATGATGATGAACAATACAAGGAAGAACAGCCTCGCAAGGGTCTGCTCTTTGCTGGGGGGGGGGACTAATTGCTAGGAGGAGTTCAGTCACCCTTCTCTCTCTCTAATTTTGATCCGATCCTTGATCCTAGAGCTCTGTCTCTAACCTTCCTTTTACCTCGAACCTGAACCTCCATCCTTGTGGGTGGCTGGTCCTATTTATAGGCAATGGCCCTGGGCCTCTTCCCAAATATTGAGCGGGAAGGGCGCCAACAATTAGCCATTTTGAAGGGGAACATCTAGTACACTTATCCTGACTAAAGTTGGTCCTCGCCTGCACAAAGCTCTGGTGGTGACGCCATCTTGGGCTCCATGATGACCTCCGTCTTGCGGTCCTCCTGGTCTTGGTCTTGTTGCACGGAAACGGCAACCTTTGCCTGATGCCTCGGTACTCCGCGGCTGCGCTTGGCCCCTTTGCACCGAAGGGGAAAGGAGGACACTGCGTGGGCTGGCGCCCGCCTGGCACCCTTGGTCGTCATGGCTTGCGTCATGGGCACCTCGTGAGGTACCCCGCCTTGATCTCTCCGCCTCCTCGCGAGCCAGCCTGGTGAGGCCGTGCCTGAGGAAGCTCCATATCATTCGCCCCGCGAGGCTTGGCCCCTCGCGAGGATCTTGGGTCTGTGTTGATGAAGATGGGCCATGCTGGGGCCCCCTTTGAGCCACGCCGCAGGCCGCAGGCAGGCAAGTCTGGGGACCCCCGTTCCCAGAACGCCGACAGTAGCCCCCGGGCCCAAGGCGCGCCCGGACTTGGCCGTGCAGGGAGGCGGAAGGGCAAGAGCGAAGCGCCGCGGGCCCTAACAGCCTGCGGCCTTGGGCGCCGCGTGGCGGTCGATTGGACGTGGGCGGCACTGTTCCCCCACGCCCCCTTATTTTGCGCCATGCTAGGCGGACTTGCAGTCGTAAATAGCCGCTCCCCTTTCTGTTGCTCGAACGCCCTCTGCCCTTCCTCCGCCCGAACTCCAGCTCCTGTTTTCAACCCAATCTCGAACCTCCCCCACCCTTCCCATCGCCATGGCTCCGACGAAGAAGGGAAGAGGGAAGAAACCCGTGCCTCCGCCTTGCCCGCCGCCGTTGGCGGCCCCCGCCAAGGGCTTGGGCAAGGTCAACTTGGCTCTGGCCACTATCTTCAATGAATGCGGGAGGACGACGGCCTGGCCCGCGTCCCACTTCTCCATCGACAGGATAGTCACCGAGGTCCCGTATTTTGCCGACGCCCTGTGGGCGGGTCTGGTTCCTCCCTTTTCTGATTTCTTCAATGCCGTGCTTTCCCACTATCAGATCCACATGATGCATCTGGGTCCTGAATCCATCACCCTCCTTTCGGTCTTCGCCTTTGTTTGCGAGGCTATGATGGGCATCCTTCCTTCGGTTGCCTTGCTGCGCCACTTCTTCTCGCTGCGCCTTGTCGACCCTACCCAATGCTGGGCGTGCGTGAGCTTCGTTGCCGCGTCTGAGACAGCGGCCTCTGGGATTGACTTCAAGCTCCCTCTACCCGCGGCTGGGTTCCGCGAGCGGTGGCTGTATGTGGATGCATGGGTGCCCAGCCCCCTACTATCGGAGCCAACTTCGCCTGCTGTCCCCAATTCGGGCTGGGGCCAGGAGACGCTTGAGAGCCCCCGGCTCGTCTTCGTCTGGCACCGCTTCGCGTTCTTGAGGTCGCTTGGCGTGATAGCGTCCAAGGTGGTGAAGGAGTTCCTGCTACGCCGCGTTGCTCCTCTCCAACGCCACTCCCGCCGGATGTGGGCCTTCTGCAGGCGCGATGATCGTATGAGGCTCCAGGAAGAGGACCTGACGCCTGAACTGCTGAGGACAGCGCTCTTGACCCTGACTGGGGACCCCAACCCTGGCAGCATCTAGAAGGGAGGGGCCTTGTTGTACCTCTGCTAGAGCAGGGGCGATTTTGTGAATCAGATGCCTATCTTTGATGAGTGGGGGCCGCGCCCCGCCGGCCTCCAGGGGCCTCACGATAACCCAGTGATGGTGACTGCCCTTCCAGTCGGCCAAGGCGACTCTTCCTCAAATGGCGGAGCAGGGAGGCATGAGGCGCCAGAGGCCGAGGGGGCTCCCGGCGGGGTGACAGCGCCGGGCGATGCTCATGAGGGAGCAGCTCTTGGGGCCCGTGCCACTGAGGCTGAGGGTGACAAGCAGCTGCCCTCAGCGCCTGCGACTGAGGCCCCTGAGGCTCCAGCTGCTTCTCCTGGCGAGGCGATTGGCAGCGCGCATCAAGCAGGCGCCCCTGACGCAGATCGCCTTGACGCTCCGTCTTCGTCGCAGGTTGATCCCTGCGCTCAACTCTTGGGCCGCTTCCGCGTGGACTTTGAGACCCTCCGAAAGAGAAGGGAGGCCCTGGGCGACGATTACCCTTGTCGCCTGCTGAAGCGTAGGAAGTACTTCGCCACTGATGAGTAAGCCTTCTCCTTTCCCGGCTCCCGATCCTTCTGTTGCTTTTACTGATCCTTGCTCCGCAGGCCCCTTCCAGCCGAGCTCGCGGAGACGGCTGAGGTGCCGTCCCCCTTGGCTTCGCCCCCTCCACCGTCCTCAAGCGCTCCGAGCAGCAGAGCCCTTGTGGTGAGGGCGATCGGAGAGGCGAACCGTCCCGAGGCGCATCGTGGCCCTGCGCACCTCGCGATCCTCCTTCGCGGGCCTTCTCGTGGCATAGCCAGCCTGCCGTGGGCTTCTCGCCTGGTCGTGGACTGCGATTGGCTGAGGCGCTCCCTGCGCTCTTCATCTGGGGACAGGCTGGCTCCAGGCCAGGCTTCTGGCGCGGCGTGCCCGGCCGTCGCGAGGGTGCCAGCCGCCAGCCCCCTGCCCGGAGGGGGAGTGCTGATTCGTGGCCCCCGGCGCTTGCTCGGGGCAGATGATGGTGTGGAAGACGTGTTCGAGCGCGCCCGGGAGCGTCGCGCTCTTCGCCAAGGATTCCTTCGAAGGGCGGCTGACGCGGTGAGCCTGCTTGGTGAGGAGCTTGCTGATGAAGATGCGCGCCTTGAGGCCGAGGGCCTGCGCCTGGCTGCAGAGAGGCGTGAGCTGGAGGGCGCCATCGCCCTTGCGCGCCGTCAGCGCGATCTTGACGATGCAGAGGCCAAGGCGTCGCTGGCGGCCTCTCGGGAGGCCCGATCTCGGGCCGCTGAGGAGGCCCGGGAAGCCGACCGGTGGCGAGAGGCGGCGGAGGAGCGGGCTCGAGAGCTCCTGGCCTGGTGCTACTCACTGGAGGAGCAAGTGGAGCTGTGCGAGGGAGCCCTCGCATCGATGAAGGTGGCCTCTGGCGACCCGTCAGAGCTCCAGAAGTGCGAGGAGGCGCTGACACTGGAAGCCGCCAAACGTACCTGCGAGTACGAGCGTCTGGAGACGAGGGAGCGCTTGGTGACGCAGGCGGAGGATGATGTCGCTGCACAGGAAGCCCGTGTCCTGGAGGAGGTCAGACGTCGGGTGGCGATGGCGCGTTTGTACCTCGAGCACGAGTTCGACGAGAAGCTGGGATTGATCCGGGCCGAGGCTGAAGGCAGGACTACCGCCTTGAGGGCCAAGCTGGAGGAGGCGACGCGGCGGGCCGATGCTTTCCGGGCCACCCTTGAGGTGGCGCAAGGTGAGCTAACCACCTCCCAGGCCGAGGCGCTCCTTCTTTGCCAGCGGGTGGAGGAGGCTGAGGTCGTCGTGCACCAGAATGCGGACGAGATACGTCAGCGGCGGATCCTGGAGCATGAGCACGGCCCCATGCTCACCACGCTTCGGGAGAGAGCCAACGCAGCCTTGGGCAACATCTGCGAGGCGGCTGTTGGCGAGCCGCACGCAGTCAACTATGTCGGCAATCTTCAGTTCTTCACCGATGTGGTGACGCAGCTGGAGGCGCGGTCGGTCAGGGCTGACAGGTTGGTGGAGGAGAGGAGCCGCGCCCTGCTCGGGCACGCCTTTTCTTGCGTCTTCAGCCATCTCCGGAATATGGATTCCCACTTCGATTTCGACGCCGCCATCGCCCCAGTCCCCCAGGCCGTCCGAGACGACCTGGCGCACTGGGTGGAAGACAATGTGGATGCTCTTATCAGGGCCTTCGCATTAGACAACGACGGCGTGATCGTGGCTGCCGACGAGGGCGGCGTGGTGAACGGCCCTGACGCCGCTGACGGCGACGCGGACAGCGATGGCGAGTTCAGCGACGCCAGCAACGGCTCGGGTGGTGCTCCTGAGGACGTATTGGGGGATTTATCCGACTGATTGTGCATCGTTCCTGCTTCCTTTACCCTGCATGAATAGAACTCAGGTTTTGGCCTGATGGCTGTGAGAGCATTTTGGAGGGGGAGCCCCTCATGTAAAACTTGTGTTCATCATATTAGTAGACGCTACATTGCCCATGCGCCCGCGCCAAGTGGTTGGCTTAAGCGACGCGCTGGTCGGCTAGTTTACCTTTGTCCCGTGCTGGCCCTGAGGTAGCCTGTGGGAGGCTGTGGTGTCCCGAGTGTTCCCTGATTGAATCCGTAGGACCTGCAGTAAAACACCCTCCTGAGAGGACGCGGCGGCGGCAGTCTGGGCTGCGCGCAAGCTAGGCCTGACCCGGCTCGCGAGGGGCTCACGAGGGAAGGCAGCTGAGGCGAAGTGGTAACCAAAACGCGAGGAATTGCTCGAACGAGACTAAGCACCCCTTCCCCGAACACACGCAAATCTCAAATTCGAATCCAACTTGAATCCAGCGGGGGAAAGCGACAACCAAAGGGAAAAGCAACGAAAGCAGACAAAAGGCCGCGTCCGGCACCTAATCTAGTCTTGGACGTCTTCTCACCAGCGCGGAGCTAAGTGCTGCCACTGGGCGTGGGAGGGAGCCCCAGGGCCTGAGGCCGGCACCCCTGAGACTCCGGGGCGTGTACAGCCCCACTCATTATTACGTGAGAGTGTCACGGGGCGGCGAGCTTCACAGGCACTGGGCCTTCTTCACAGGAACCGGCCTTGCTTCATATCGCCAGACGAGGGCCCCGCCTTGCGCCACACTCTAGTGCCATCAACGACGACCGGAAACCAGGACGCCGCCGATGGGGTAGAGCGGTCGCCAGCGGTTCCCCCGACGACCACGGGTCCTCCGCCAGGGGCAGGCCCTGAGGCACCTCCCCAGCAGAGGGCCTACCTCCTGAGAACACCTTGCTCCGAACGCCGCGGTGGTGATGTCGGATCTCGGCCCCTCTCCTACAGCACCCTGCGCCCTCCTCCCGAGGGGTAGGAGACTGTGGGAGCGGGGCTGCAGCTCGCTGTGGCGACCTGCACCTCCTGCGATCCATGATTAGCGTATGCTTGCTCTTGAGGAATTAGCGGTACCCGATAATCGTTGCCTCCAGCGTGGCCAGTGGGACCGTCCCGGGGCTCCTGGAAGGGCTCAGCTTCTGGCGCCTCGTCCCCCCAGCTCGGGCTGAGGAGCGAGCCTTGTTCGCCTTGGTAAGGGTGTCCTTGGTCCATCATGAGGGGCACATATTCTTCCGGCGCCGTCATCCCGAAGGCCATGCCGTAGTGCTCCACGTGCCACGCAGCTCTGCTTGACGCGCCCACCGTGGGGTGGTAGCGCGGCTGTCCACTGGGGCCGCGGGTCGCGTCGAGTCCTTCTTCTTCGCGGACCGGGAGCGGGGGTAGCGCCGCCGCCGGTCCGGTGCCGACAGCTTCGCTGTCGTTGGAGTAGCCTTGGAGCCCGCGGGCACGCGCGGAGCCCCCGCGCGGGCCGCCCTGGGCTTGAGATGGGAGCTGGGTGCAGAAGGGGTGAGCCCCCGAGGCGGCGAAGCCCAGGAGCTCTGCCACCCGCTCCAGCAGCACGTCGCGGCCGCCCTCCAGCAGCCTGCACTGCAGCAGCTCTCGGGCCACCGTGAGCGCGGCCCTCGAGTTCGCCTGTTCCTGGTGGGTGTACGGTGTCGTGGTCGCAGCGTGATTGGAGGCCCTTGCTGCCAACCGCGCTTTCCGCGGTGTGAGAGCTGTCGAAGCCTGCCCGCGTCGCCCGCGGCCCGTAGCGACCTGCGGACCGCGAGCTGCCTGGGGCACGGGGTCGCCCGAGGCGTGCGGCTCTTCACGGGCGGGCCATGCCGCCCATGGATCTGGGTTGCCCGCTTGGTCGCCGGACATGGTGATGACGACGCGACGGGGCACGAAGCGGTAGAAGGTGGATTCTGGCGCACCCCTACCTGGCGTGCCAAATGTCGGATTTCGGGTTTCGGCAGACCCTTGAGGTTCGAACACTGGGGTGCGCGCGGAGATTTCGCCTCCTACCTACATGCACCCCTCCGCCTCGCTAAGATCTAAGCTAAGGAAAGAGAAAGACAAGAGACACAGGGTTTATACTGGGTCGGGCCACTGTTGTGGTGTAATACCCTACTCCAGTGTGTGGTGTGGTGGATTGCCTCTTGGGCTGATGATGATGAACAATACAAGGAAGAACAGCCTGGCGAGGGTCTGCTCTTTGCTGGGGGGGGGGACGAACTGCTAGGAGGAGTTTAGTCACCCTTCTCTCTCTCTAATTTCGATCCGATCCTTGATCCTAGATCTCTGTCTCTAACCTTCCTTTTACCTCGAACCCGAACCTCCATCCTTGTGGGTGGCTGGTCCTATTTATAGGCAATGGCCCTGGGCCTCTTCCCAAATATTGAGCGGGAAGGGCGCCAACAATTGGCCATTTTGAAGGGGAACATCTAGTACACTTATCCTGACTAAAGTTGGTCCTCGCCTGCACAAAGCTCTGGTGGTGACACCGTCTTGGGCTCCACGATGACCTCCGTCTTGCGGTCCTCCTGGTCTTGGTCTTGTTGCACCGAAATGGCAATCTTTGCCTGATGCCTCGGTACTCCGCGGCTGCGCTTGCCCCCTTTGCACCAAAGGGGAAAGGAGGACACTGCGCGGGCTGGCGCCCGCCTGGCGCCCTTGGTCGTCATGGCTTGCGTCATGGTCACCTCGTGAGGTACCCCGCCTTGATCTCTCCGCCTCCTCGCGAGCCAGCCTGGTGAAGCCGTGCCCGAGGAAGCTCCGTGTCATCCGCCCCGCGAGGCTTTGCCCCTCACGAGGGTCTTGGGTCTGTGTTGATGAAAATGGGCCGTGCTGGGCCCCCCTTTGAGCCACGCCGCAGGCCACAGGCAGGCAAGTCTGGGGACCCCCATTCCCAGAACACCGACAAAAAAATGTTTTTTAATGAAGGATCTTGGAGAAGCTGCTTATATATTAGGCATCAAGATCTATAGAGATAGATCGAGACGCCTCATTGGTCTTTCACAGAGTATGTACCTTGACAAGATATTGAAGAAGTTCAAAATGGATCAGTCAAAGAAGGGGTTCTTGCCTGTATTGCAAGGTACGAGATTGAGCACGGCTCAATGCCCGACCACGGCAGAAGATAGAGAAAGTTTGGTCCCCTATGCCTCGGCCATAGGGTCTATCATGTATGCTATGCTGTGTACCAGACCTGATGTAAACCTTGCCGTAAGTTTGGTAGGAAGGTACCAAAGTAATCCCGGCATGGAACACTGGACAGCGGTCAAGAATATCCTGAAGTACCTGAAAAGGACTAAGGATATTTTTCTCGTTTATGGAGGTGACGAAGAGCTCGTCGTAAAGGTTTACGTTGATGCTAGCTTCGACACAGATCTAGATGACTCTAAATCACAAACCGGATACGTGTATATTTTGAATGGTGGGGCAGTAAGCTGGTGCAGTTGCAAGCAAAGCGTTGTGGCGGGATCTACATGTGAAGCGGAGTACATGGCAGCCTCGGAGGCAGCACAAGAAGCAGTCTGGGTGAAGGAGTTCATTACCGACCTAGGAGTCATACCCAATGCGTCGGGCCCGATGACTCTCTTCTGTGACAACACTGGAGCTATTGCCCTTGCCAAGGAGCCCAGGTTTCACAGGAAGACCAGGCATATCAAGCGTCACTCCAACTCCATTCGTGAAAGTGTTCAAAATGGAGACATAGAGATTTGTAAAGTACATACGGACCTGAATGTGGCAGATCCGTTGACTAAACCTCTCCCTAGAGCAAAACATGATCAACACCAGAACTGCATGGGTGTTCGATTCATCACAATGTAACTAGACTATTGACTCTAGTGCAAGTGGGAGATTGTTGGAAATATGCCCTAGAGGCAATAATAAAATGTTTATTATTATATTTCTTTGTTCATGATAATTGTCTATTGTTCATGCTATAATTGTTGGGGAACGTAGTAATTTCAAAAAAAATTCCTACGCACACGCAAGATCATGGTGATGCATAGCAACCAGAGGGGAGAGTGTTGTCCATGTACCCTCGTAGACCGAAAGTGGAAGCGTTATAACAACGCGGTTGATGTAGTCATACGTCTTCACGGCCCGACCGATCAAGCACCGAAACTACATCACCTCCGAGTTTTAGCACACGTTCAGCTCGATGACGATCCCCGGACTCCGATCCAGCAAAGTGTCGGGGAAGAGTTCCATCAGCACGACGGCGTGGTGACGATCTTGATGTTCTACCGTCGCAGGGCTTCGCCTAAGCACCAATACAATAATATCGAGGATTATGGTGGAGGGGGGCACCGCACACGGCTAAGAGATCTCACGGATCAATTGTTGTGTCTAGAGGTGCCCCCCTGCCCCCGTATATAAAGGAGCAAGGGGGAGGGGCGGCCGGCCATGATGAGGCGCGCCAGGGAGGAGTCCTACTCCTACCGGGAGTAGGACTCCCTCCTTTTCCTTGTCCAAGTAGGAGAGGGGGAAGGAAGGGAGAGAGGAGAGGAAGGAAAGGGGGGGCGCCGCCCCTCCCTCCTTGTCCAATTCGGACTAGGGGGAGAGGGGGCATGCGGCCTGCCCTAGCTGCCCCTCCTCTTCTCCACTTTAGGCCCATGAGGCCCATTAACCCCCTGGGGGGTTCCGGTAAACCCCCGGTACTCCGGTTTTATCCGAAACTTCCCCGGAACACTTCCGGTGTCCGAATATAGTCGTCCAATATATCAATCGTTATGTCTCGACCATTTCGAGACTCCTCGTCATGTCCCCGATCTCATCCGGGACTCCGAATTCCTTCGGTACATCAAAACATATAAACTCATAATGAAACTGTCATCGAAACCTTAAGCGTGCGGACCCTACGGGTTCGAGAATAATGTAGACATGACCGAGACACGTCTCCGGTCAATAACCAATAGCGGAACCTGGATGCTCATATTGGCTCCCACATATTCTACGAAGATCTTTATCGGTCAGACCGCATAACAACATATGTTGTTCCCTTTGTCATCGGTATGTTACTTGCCCGAGATTCGATCGTCCGTATCTCAATACCTAGTTCAATCATATCACCGGCAAGTCTCTTTACTCGTTCCGTAATACATCATCTCGCAACTAACTCATTAGTTGCAATGCTTGCAAGGCTTATGTGATGTGCATTACCGAGAGGGCCTAGAGATACCTTTCCGACAATCGAAGTGACAAATCCTAATCTCGAAATACGCTAACCCAACATGTACCTTTGGAGACACCTGTAGAGCTCCTTTATAATCACCCAGTTACGTTGTGACGTTTGGTAGAACACAAAGTGTTCCTCCGGCAAACGGGAGTTGCATAATCTCATAGTCATAGGAACATGTATAAGTCATGAAGAAAGCAATAGCAACATACTAAACGATCGGGTGCTATGCTAATGGAATGGGTCATGTCAATCACATCATTCTCCTAATAATGTGATCCCGTTAATCAAATGAAAACACATTTCTATGGTTAGGAAACATAACCATCTGTGATTAATGAGCTAGTCAAGTAGAGGCATACTAGTGACGTTTAGTTTGTCTATGTATTCACACAAGTATTATGTTTCCGGTTAATACAATTCTAGCATGAATAATAAACATTTATCCTTCAATGGAGCATATGAGATGTTCCAGGAGTTGAAGTTAATATTTCAAGCAAATGCCCGGATTGAGAGATATGAAGTCTCCAATAAGTTCTATAGCTGCAAGATGGACGAGAACAGTTCTGTCAGCGAGCATATTCTCAAAATGTCTGGGTATAATAATCACTTGGTTCAATTGGGAGTTAATCTTCCAGATGATTGCGTCATTGACAGAATTCTCCAATCACTGCCACCTAGCTACACGAGCTTCGTGATGAGCTATAATATGCAAGGGATGAATAAAACTATTCCCGAGCTCTTCGCAATGCTGAAAGCTGCGGAGGTAGAAATCAAGAAGGAGCATCAAGTGTTGATGGTTAACAAGACCACTGGTTTCAAGAAAAAGGGCAAAGGTAAGAATAAGGGGATCATAATACATGTGTGAATACATAGACAAACAAAGTATCACTAGTATGCCTCTACTTGACTAGCTCGTTAATCAAAGATGGTTATGTTTCCTAACCATAGAAATGTATTGTCATTTGATTAACAGGATCACATTATTAGGAGAATGATGTGATTGACATGACCCATTCCATTAGCTTAGCACCCGGTCGTTTAGTATGTTGCTATTGCTTTCTTCATGACTTATACATCTTCCTATGACTATGAGATTATGCAACTCCCGTTTGCCGGAGGAACACTTTGTGTGCTACCAAACGTCACAACGTAACTGGGTGATTATAAAGGAGCTCTACAGGTGTCTTCAAAGGTACATGTTGGGTTGACGTATTTCGAGAATAGGATTTGTCACTCCAATTGTCGGAGAGGTATCTCTGGGCCCTCTCGGTAATGCACATCACATAAGCCTTGCAAGCATTGCAACTAATGAGTTAGTTGCGAGATGATGTATTACGGAACGAGTAAAGAGACTTGCCGATAACGAGATTGAACTAGGTATTGAGATACCGACGATCGAATCTCGGGCAAGTAACATACCGATGACAAAGGGAACAACGTATGTTGTTATGCGGTCTGACCGATAAAGATCTTCATAGAATATGTGGGAGCCAATATGAGCATCCAGGTTCCGCTATTGGTTATTGAGCGGAGACGTGTCTCGGTCATGTCTACATTATTCTCGAACCCGTAGGGTCCACACGCTTAAGGTTTCGATGACAGTTTCATTATGAGTTTATATGTTTTGATGTACCGAAGGAGTTCAGAGTCCCGGATGAGATTGGGGACATGATGAGGAGTCTCGAAATGAACGAAACATAAAGATTGATATATTGGACGACTATATTCGGACACCGGAAGTGTTCCGGGGAAGTTTCGGATAAAACCGGAGTACCGGGGGGTTACCGGAACCCCCTGGGGGGTTAATGGGCCTCATGGGCCTAAAGTGGAGAAGAGGAGGGGCAGCCAGGGTAGGCCGCGCGCCCCCTCTCCCCCTAGTCCGAATTGGACAACGAGGGAGGGGCGGCGCCCCCCCTTTCCTTCCTCTCCTCTCTCCCTTCCTTCCCCCTCTCCTACTTGGACAAGGAAAAGGAGGGAGTCCTACTCCCGGTACGAGTAAGACTCCTCCCTGGCGCGCCTCATCATGGCCGGCCACCCCTCCCCCTTGCTCTTTTATATACGGGGGCAGGGGGCACCTCTAGATACAACAATTGATCCGTGAGATCTCTTAGCCGTGTGCGGTGCCCCCCTCCACCATAATCCTCGATATTATTGTAGCGGTGCTTAGGCGAAGCCCTGCAATGGTAGAACATCAAGATCGTCACCATGCTGTTGTGCTGACGGAACTCTTCCCCGACACTTTGCTGGATCGGAGTCCGGGGATCGTCATCGAGCTGAACGTGTGCTAAAACTCAGAGGTGCCGTAGTTTCGGTGCTTGATCAGTCGGGCCGTGAAGACGTACGACTACATCAACTGCGTTGTTATAACGCTTTCGCTTTCGGTCTACGAGGGTACGTGGACAACATTCTCCCCTCTCGTTGCTATGCATCACCATGATCTTGCGTGTGCGTAGGAATTTTTTTGAAATTACTACGTTCCCCAACAGTGGTATCAGAGCCTAGGTTTTATGTGTTGATGTTATATGCACGAGTAGAACACAAGTGAGTTGTGGGTGATATAAGTCATACTGCTTACCAGCATGTCACACTTTGGTTCGGCGGTATTGTTGGATGAAGCGGCCCGGACCGACATTACGCGTACGCTTACGCGAGACTGGTTCTACCGACGTGCTTTGCACACAGGTGGCTGGCGGGTGTCAGTTTCTCCAACTTTAGTTGAACCGAGTATGGCTACATCCGGTCCTTTCGAAGGTTAAAACAGCACCAACTTGACAAACTATCGTTGTGGTTTTGATGCGTAGGTAAGATTGGTTCTTGCTTAAGCCCGTAGCAGCCTCGTAAAACTTGCAACAAACAAAGTAGAGGACGTCTAACTTGTTTTTGCAGGGCATGTTGTGATGTGATATGGTCAAGACATGATGCTAAATTTTATTGTATGAGATGATCATGTTTTGTAACCGAGTTATCGGCAACTGGCAGGAGCCATATGGTTGTCGCTTTATTGTATGCAATGCAACTGCGCTGTAATGCTTTACTTTATGACTAAGCGGTAGCGATAGTCGTGGAAGCATAAGATTGGCGAGACGACAATGATGCTATGATGGAGATCAAGGTGTCGCGCCGGTGACGATAGTGATCATGACGATGCTTCGGAGATGGAGATCACAAGCACAAGATGATGATGGCCATATCATATCACTTATATTGATTGCATGTGATGTTTATCTTTTATGCATCTTATCTTGCTTTGATTGACGGTAGCATTATAAGATGATCTCTCACTAAATTTCAAGATAAAAGTGTTCTCCCTGAGTATGCACCGTTGCCGAAGTTCGTCGTGCCCAGACACCACGCGATGATCGGGTGTGATAAGCTCTACGTCCATCTACAACGGGTGCAACCCAGTTTTGCACACGCAGAATACTCAGGTTAAACTTGACGAGCCTAGCATATGCAGATATGGCCTGGGAACACTGAGACCGAAAGGTCGAGCGTGAATCATATAGTAGATATGATCAACATAGCGATGTTCACCATTGAAAACTACTCCATCTCACGTGATGATCGGATATGGTTTAGTTGATTTGGATCACGTAATCACTTAGAAGATTAGAGAGATGTCTATCTAAGTGGGAGTTCTTAAGTAATATGATTAACTGAACTTTAAGTTATCATGAACTTAGTCCTGGTAGTTACTAAGTGGGAGTTCTTAAGTGGCTAGCTCAAACAAGCAAGATACTATCAGGTACTAAGTTCATGATAAATTTAAGTTCAATTAATCATATTACTTAAGAACTCCCACTTAGAAAGACATCCCTTTAATCTTCTAAGTGATTACGTGATCCAAATCAACTAAACCATAACCGATCATCACGTGAAATGGAGTAGTTTTCAATGGTGAACATTGCTATGTTGATCATATCTACTATATGATTCACTCTCGACCTTTCGGTCTCAGTGTTCCGAGGCCATATTTGCATATGCTAGGCTCGTCAAGTTTAACCTGTGTATTCTGCGTGTAAAAAAACTGGCTTGCACCCGTTGTAGATGGACGTAGAGCTTATCACACCCGATCATCACGTGGTGTCTGGGCACGACGAACTTTGGCAACGGTGCATACTCAGGGAGAACACTTTTATCTTGAAATTTAGTGAGAGATCATCTTATAATGCTACCATCAATCAAAGCAAGATAAGATGCATAAAAGATAAACATCACATGCAATCAATATAAGTGATATGATATGGCCATCATCATCTTGTACTTGTGATCTCCATCTCTGAAGTACCGTCATGATCACCATCGTTACCGGCGCGACACTTTGATCTCCATCGTAGCATCGTTGTCGTCTCGCCAATCTTATGCTTCCACGACTATCGCTACCTCTTAGTGATAAAGTAAAGCATTACAGCGCAGTTGCATTGCATACAATAAAGCGACAACCATATGGCTCCTGCCAGTTGCCAATAACTCGCTTACAAAACATGATCATCTCATACAATAAAATTTAGCATCATGTCTTGACCATATCACATCACAACATGCCCTGCAAAAAAAGTTAGATGTCCTCTACTTTGTTTGTTGCAAGTTTTACGTGGCTGCTACGGGCTTAAGCAAGAACCAATCTTACCTACGCATCAAAACCACAACGATAGTTTGTCAAGTTGGTGCTGTTTTAACCTTCGCAAGGACCGGGCATAACCATACTCGGTTCAACTAAAGTTGGAGAAACTGACACCCGCCAGCCACCTGTGTGCAAAGCACGTCGGTAGAACCAGTTTCGTGTAAGCATACGCGTAATGTTGGTCCGGGCCGCTTCATCCAACAATACCGTCGAACCAAAGTATGACATGCTGGTAAGCAGTATGACTTATATCGCCCACACCTGACTTGTGTTCTACTCGCGCATATAACATCAACACATAAAACCTAGGCTCTGATACCATTGTTGTGGAACATAGTAATTTCAAAAAAAATCCTACGCACACACAAGATCAGGGTGATGCATAGCAACGAGAGGGGAGACTGTTGTCCACGTACCCTCGTAGACCGAAAGCGGAAGCGTTATAACAACGCGGTTGATGTAGTCGTACGTCTTCATGGCCCGACCGATCAAGCACCGAAACTACGACACCTCCGAGTTTTAGCACACGTTCAGCTCGATGACGATCCCCGGACTCCGATCCAGCAAAGTGTCGGGGAAGAGTTCCGTCAGCACGACGGCGTGGTGACGATCTTGATGTTCTACCATCGCAGGGCTTTGCCTAAGCACCGCTACAATAATATCGAGGATTATGGTGGAGGGGGCACCGCACACGGCTAAGAGATCTCACAGATCAATTGTTGTGTCTAGAGGTGCCCCCCTGCCCCCGTATATAAAGGAGCAAGGGGGAGGGGTGGCCGGCCATGATGAGGAGCGCCAGGGAGGAATCCTACTCCTACCAGGAGTAGGACTCCCTCCTTTTCCTTGTCCAAGTAGGAGAGGGGGAAGGAAGGGAGAGATGAGAGGAAGGAAAGGGGGGGCGCCGCCCCTCCCTCATTGTCCAATTCGGACTAGGGGGAGAGGGGGCGCGCGGCCTGCCCTGGCTGCCCCTCCTCTTCTCCACTTTAGGCCCAAGGCCCATTAACCCCCCGGGGGGTTCCGGTAAACCCCCGGTACTCCGGTTTTATCTGAAACTTCCCCGGAACACTTCCGGTGTCCGAATATAGTCGTCCAATATATCAATCTTTATGTCTCGACCATTTCGAGACTCCTCGTCATGTCCCCGATCTCATCCGGGACACCGAATTCCTTCGGTACATCAAAACATATAAACTCATAATGAAACTGTCATCGAAACCTTAAGCATGCGGACCCTACGGGTTCGAGAATAATGTAGACATGACCGAGACACGTCTCCGGTCAATAACCAATAGCGGAACCTGGATGCTCATATTGGCTCCCACATATTCTACGAAGATCTTTATCGGTCAGACCGCATAACAACATACGTTGTTCCCTTTGTCATCGGTATGTTACTTGCCCGAGATTCGATCGTCGGTATCTCAATACCTAGTTCAATCTCGTCACCGGCAAGTCTGTTTACTCATTCCGTAATACATCATCTCGCAACTAACTCATTAGTTGCAATGCTTGCAAGGCTTATGTGATGTGCATTACCGAGAGGGCCCAGAGATACCTCTCCGACAATCGGAGTGACAAATCCTAATCTCGAAATACGCTAACCCAACATGTACCTTCGGAGACACCCGTAGAGCTCCTTTATAATCACCCAGTTACGTTGTGACGTTTGGTAGCACACAAAGTGTTCCTCCGGCAAACGGGAGTTGCATAATCTCATAGTCATAGGAACATGTATATGTCATGAGGAAAGCAATAGCAACATACTAAACGATCGGGTGCTAATGGAATGGGTCATGTCAATCACATCATTATCCTAATAATGTGATCCCTTTAATCAAATGACAACACATGTCTATGGTTAGGAAACATAACCATCTTTGATTAATGAGCTAGTCAAGTAGAGGCATACTAGTGACGTTTAGTTTGTCTATGTATTCACACAAGTATTATGTTTCCGGATAATACAATCCTAGCATGAATAATAAACATTTATCATGATATAAGGAAATAAAATAATAACGTTATTATTGCCTCTAGGGCATATTTCCTTCAATAATTGTGTTATCCGAAAATCGTAATACATGTGTGAATACATAGACCACAACACGTCCCTAGTGAGCCTCTAGTTGACTAGCTCGTTGATCAAAAGATAGTCATGGTTCCTGACTATGGACATTGGATGTCATTGATAACGGGATCACATCATTAGGAGAATGATGTGATGGACAAGACCCAATCCTAAGCATAGCTCAAAGATCGTGTAGTTAGTTTGCTGTAGCTTTTCCGAATGTCAAGTATCATTTCCTTAGACCATGAGATTGTGCAACTCCCGGATAACGTAGGAGTGCCTTGGGTGTGCCAAACGTCACAATGTAACTGGGTGACTATAAAGGTACACTACAGGTATCTCCGAAAGTGTCTGTTGGGTTGGCACGAATCGAGACTGGGATTTGTCACTCCGTATGACGGAGAGGTATCTCTGGGCCCACTCGGTAATGCATCATCATAATGAGCTCAATGTGAACAATTGGTTGATCACGGGATCATGCATTACGGCACGAGTAAAGTGACTTGCCGGTGACGAGATTGAACGAGGTATTGGGATACCGACGATCGAGTCTCGGGCAAGTAACGTACCGATTGACAAAGGGAATTGTATATGGATTGATTGAATCCTCGACATCGTGGTTCATCCGATGAGATCATCGTGGAGCATGTGGGAGCCAACATGGGTATCCAGATCCCGCTGTTGGTTATTGACCGGAGAGACGTCTCGGTCATGTCTGCATGTCTCCCGAACCCGTAGGGTCTACACACTTAAGGTTCAGTGACGCTAGGGTTGTTGAGATATTAGTATGCAGTAACCCGAAAGTTGTTCGGAGTCCCGGATGAGATCTCGGACGTCACGAGGAGTTCCGGAATGGTCCGGAGGTAAACATTTATATATAGGAAGTCCAGTTTCGGCCATCGAGAAGGTTTCGGGTGTCGCTGGTATTGTACCGGGACCACCGAAAGGGTCCCGGGGGTCCATCGGGTGGGGCCACCTATCCCGGAGGGCCCCATGGGCTGAATTGGGAGGGGAACCAGCCCCTAGTGGGCTGGTGCACCCCCTTGGGCCTCCCCTGCGCCTAGGGTTGGGAAACCCTAGGGGTGGGGGCGCCCCCCACTTGGCTTGGGGGGGAGCCACCCCTTGGCCGCCGCCCCCTTGGAGATTGCATCTCCTAGGGCCGCCGCCCCCAAGGCCCCTATATAAAGAGGGGGGATGGAGGACAGCCGTACCCTTGCTCTTGGCGCCTCCCTCTCCCTCTGTAACACCTCTCCTCCCCGCTTGCGCTTGGCGAAGCCCTGCCGGGATCCTGCTGCATCCACCACCACGCCGTCGTGCTGCTGGATCTTCATCAACCTCTCCTTCCCCCTTGCTGGACCAAGAAGGAGGAGACGTCTTCCCAACCGTACGTGTGTTGAACGCGGAGGTGCTGTCCGTTCGGCACTTGGTCATCGGTGATTTGGATCACGACGAGTACGACTCCATCAACTCCGTTCTCTTGAACGCTTCCGTGCGCGATCTACAAGGGTATGTAGATGCACTCCTCTCTCCCTCGTTGCTAGATGACTCCATAGATTGATCTTGGTGATGCGTAGAAAATTTTAAAATTCTGCTACGTTCCCCAACACTTGTGTTGTGGCGTGGAGTTAACTGAGTGTGGCCACCTTTAAATAGCGGATTCCGGTGAGGCCAGGTGTCCGGGTGTGTCGCGCCAGAGTTGATTTCTCAACCGACGAGCCTGCTTAATGACGACATATGGACGGACTGGGCATTGAACGGGTGTGGTAGATATTCGTCCCGTTCCGTAAAGTAGATGCGTCTCCGGCATCGAACATGCACAGACACAGAAGACGTGTCATGGGCAGCGCCCTCGGTCGGTGCGACCGCTCTGAGGCAGTGAAAGGTCGTGTTCGCTCTGAGCCGGCTTTAATGTGGAGTGGTCGCTGTACAACGGCATGAATGTGTGCAGTTGACGTCAGGCGGGAACGCGCGCGGGCCAGGAAGGAGGATTTCGGGTGGGCCAAGGTGGTCGGAAACGGCATGAAGCCCCACATGTTTGTCTCTGATTTGCGGAAGAGAGTGCGTCTGAATCGCCCAGCAGACCAATGTAGAACCACGTTGGATGGCACAACAAGACCGAACCGCGCGACTCAGACGTATGCAAGCGGTTTGAGAGTCCACATTAAAGATATCCTAAAATAGATAATGAGATTACGACTTCCTCCTAAGATAGATAGAAGGGGAGTGGTTCTTCTCTGGCAGGGGCTTCTTCACTGGTGAGGTGCACGGTTAAGAAGAAAGGAAGAAGGAAGAGGTATTGACGCAATAAAAAAAATCAGGCAGATGAGAAATAACAAACCAAATCTGATATGTTCAGGTGTGAGTGTTGCCGGTTGATTGACTGCATGAATGAATATTGGGAAAGGTCTGAAATTCTTATGTTGTTGTTGCCTGCTCCTTGGCTGGCTGCATGCATGTTTATCACGAGCCATTTTTTCCCACCTACTGCCTTCGTATCATAATAAAAGTCTTTTCAGATATTTTTATAAACACTATATATGTATGTGTATAAATATATTTTAGTGTATAAATTTATTTATTTTTGCTTCGTATGTAGTCCGCACTGAAATCTATAAAAAACCTACTATTTAAAAATGGAGAAGTACTTGTGCATGCATGGCAATGCACAACAGCGCATATGGTGCGAGTGTACAGGCTGGGAAGAAGGTACATGCCGAAATTTATAATTTATTTAGAATATTTCGTAACATTTGAATATGAATTTTCAAAATTTGAAGCATGGTAGAATGTGAAGGGTAGCATCATGATATTTTCCAATGGTCCAAGCGAATATGTTAAGAAAAGGTACATGCCGAAGGGGACACGTCAGCATCCTTTTTCCTGCTCTCATGTCCCGTCTTATCCAACTAAGCAAAGTGACCGAGCATAAGAAAAATGATTATATCTCGCATGAAGCGGTGAGAAAACTACTTTTCCAATATTATAAACCTGCGATATTTCATAGTAATTTTAAAGAAAATTGATGCAGGGGCAGTACACGGAGTATATCGAAGTTGGGAAACAATCAAATTGTCAACCGAGAGTTGTAGCTTGGAAAATAATAATAAGGGCAACCAGCCCTACTTGTTCTTTTTACGAACTTATAGGTCTGTGTTTGTTTTTATTTTTTGGCCAAGAGGAAATAAAGCAGCAGCATCCTTTGCAGTCAGCCGAAAGCTGAAGGAACCAAAATAATATTTTACCGAAACCGCGATCTGATCTGATGACATTGATAGATACATGATCTGATTCGAGTGACCACCCTCGGCCTGCGTACTGATAAAAAATAATTTAGAAGCATTTTTCACCGACTTGGCTTGTGTATGTGACTGCTCGTCAGTGGTGCGTGCACAGCACATCCGTGCAAAATATGTGACCACCGCCGCCTTCCGGACCACCATGGATGGCACCTCCAACACGACCACCGTCCTCACAATTGTCGCCGTGCACCAGTCGCGTCAATAGCACCTACGTAGATGGTTCTTGCCACAGTCACCTCGAAGCCGAAGCCCAAGGTTGCTCATATCCGCCGCACAGTTTATTTGGCCACACGAGCTGCACCCGCCGCGCCCACAGCACCTCCACCGGTGGTTCCAGCCACAGCCGCCTGAAGTCGAAGGTTGCCCCTATCCTCCATGACGTTTCTTCTGCCCCACGAGCTGCCGTGGCCGGAGGGGATGCGCCGGGCCATGTCTCTTTTGAAGCAAGGCCCCGGCGAAGCCACGCGGCAGCGTCGATGAGAAGAGGTTGTCGTGGGATCCATCGTTGACTGCCTCGCGGCCAAAGAAGACAAAGGGCGAGGCTACAACCTATGTGGTTGTTGCAGCAGTGCCCCCCCCCCCTCCCCCACCCCACTGCCGCTCGTGGAGGAGCCTCCGTGTCCTGTCGCCGCAGCCACGGGCGTCCTCAACATGTTCAATGAGATGCCACAAAGGTCTAACAAATTTATTTTCTTCCTTTTTCTATCATTGTCACAAATTCTTCTTTTGAATGCAATTCCGAGATGATGTGTGCCTATGTTATTGAATTTTTATGCATGTTGTTTCAATGATGATACTTTCTTGCACTATACAGATATCGAATCTCAAGATTATGCCTCTCAAGAATATCAAGCACAATGGGAGGGTCTCGTCTTAAGATTTTCCTTCGAGTTTTGTTAGAGTTTGTGTCTTGCTCGGAAAGACGAGTCGGCGGTGCCTCCCTGAAGATGAAATAAGGTTCTCCCCGCCTAGCCACCATCTCGGTGGTGTATTTAGTATCGTCGGTGGGCGTGTGGAGATGTGTCTCCGGCAGATTTATCCTTGGTGGATTTGCCCGGATTTGGTCGTAGTTCGTCTATGTTCATGCGTCTTCAAGTTGGATCCTTCCGATCTATGATACTCTTCAACGGCGGCGGTTGCTGTTCTAGTGCGTTGGTCCTATGAGGTCTTAGCACGATGACTTTTTGATTGTCTACTATAACAAGTTTTGTCCGGCTCCGGCAAGGAAGGGGCGATGACGGTGGCGCGCCTTTGGCTCGCTTTAGTGTTTGTAGTCGTCGCTAGATGGTCTCCGGATCAAGATGTAATTTTTATTATTTCTGGTGTTCGTTGTACTTTCATGATCGAGGATGAATAAATCAAAAGTTTTATTAAAAAATAAATAAATAGGAAGAGCCCCATCTTAACATGCATGAGTAGTTTTTTCAACGTAACTCTGAACGGAAGAATGGGGAACCACCAAGCCATTTATGTCAAAAGCATGCATGCATGGGATAAAGGTCACGGACACACACAGTAATCAAAGGCTAAGCCATTTATGTATTTTTAACTCACGGTGCAAATCAACGACTCACAAAGTATATGTACGGGCCGCTGCATGCCCATGCGAATTTGAAAAACTTCATGATCATCTACATATCACACTTTCTTTGGTAACTTTTGAAAGCATATGCAATTCATATTTGATTTAACTAAAAAGTCACAATTAATACTCGTATTGGAGACGAATCATTTGAGCACACAACATCCAGGGTCGTGGCTAAGGTTTGGTTCAGCTGCCAAATTCTAGGTACAAAACCTATAAGCTGAACCAAAGAGAGTCTCCAGCAACTAGGAACTAGGGTTGGCTCGCTGCATGGCGCCACCCCTTCGACGGGCCATCCATCGTAGTGTTGCCCTCCGATTGAACCTTCATCGACACGTCGCCAGTCCTTCATCCGCCCAGCCACCCCATTTCTGCCCCTCCATCGGCTACTACATATAGCTGTCGCCGCCTTGCATCGAATGCCATGATCTGAGCTGGTCCCGACATCACCCCTGAAAGGGCATTTTCCTCCCTAAGTTTTTTGGTGTTCATGACAACACAATTTGTGGACTAACAATGTGCTTGAGCAACACATGCATATTTCCAACACTTTTTTTCTTTGGTCATAGGAAATACGTACTATTAAGAGGGCGTACGTGTTGGAAGGTACGGGTGGAATCAAATCATGTACACAAAACTCATATTGCACCTACATTGCCTTCCTATCCATTTTCAAGGAGAGAATAGAACTCTATCATGTGCTGGAATTACACACCTGGTTGTACCGCTTTGCCCAATGGTTGTACCGTTCGGGACTGCTGCTAGAGACCCAGCCAGTTGTATCGCTCCCAGGTTGGAGCGACACTACTGCTCCATGTACCGGGGCAACCATCCCTCAGGGGGCCATTCTTCTTGGTCTTGAAGCGGTACAAGGGTGTTAGCCCAGTGATAGTTCCGAGTATATTTCTATAGCCGGTACTACTGACCACCCTGACGAAAGTACCGCTCTGGCTGGTGTGGCTACAGGCGGTTGTACTGCTCCCATGAGTGGTTGTATCGACCAGTGTATTTTCGAAGCATGTCAATTAGATTTAGAGGGACCTCTAAATGGTGGGGGTTCTTTCTCCTCCCACCTACCTATTGCCTCTGTCTCTCCTTCATTAATGCCCTAAGTTTCATCTTGCCCGATCTCCTTTTGTGGCCAACCAAACTTTCAGATTTGCTAGAGATTGTGTGAGGAGACCTAGATCTGCACTTTCACCAAAGGTAATTTGATTCCCCTACATTTTATTGTGGATCTTGTTATTCTTGGGTGTTCGGCACCATATATGAAAGAGGTCATCTCGGAGACACATTCCATTGTGGTGTAACTTCATGGTGGTGTTGGGAATCTACAATTAAGTTGTGGAGATTGCCCCAACCTTATTTATGAAGGTCTGATTGCCGCCTCGAAGGGCACAACTAGTGGGTACGTGGCACCTTGCATTGTGCGAGGTGTGAGGAGAATGAGGTCAGCAATTCTGGCGCTTGGGGTGCTTTGTGCCTCCACACCCCTCTAACAGAGATGTACCTTCCCCATATGAGGGAACTTCGGGAAAAGCCTCACCGTGTCTACTTGTGATTTATTCTTCCTTCACTTACTTTGTGCAAGCTTATATTGTGTTGCTTATATTCTTGCTTATGGTTATATTGCTTAGCTCATCATATAGGTTGTCCACCTAGTTGCATATCCAGACAACCTACTTTCTTGTTGATCACCTAAAATTCAGGAAAGAAGTTGAAAATTGTTAGTCGCCTATTCACCCCCTCTAGTCGACCATACCGATCCTTTCAACCCCTTTCCACAGCAAGGTACATGACCCCCTCTCTCCTCTCCCTCGTCCCCTCCATCCTTCGTGTTGCCTCTCAACCCTCCTTGTTCATCCAATTCTGTTTTTGTTTTTTTGTATTGGATCATTACTAGCAGTAGATTGGATATTGTGAGCACATATGCATTAGTACTTGCTGCATATTGCTACTTTCTAGTGCATGTTCAAGTTTATGTGTGACGCCCCGAGACCGTTGCGCCAGGTGTCTCCCAGTTATTCGCCGTCGTTGCCATGTCATTCGCTTGCGTGTTGCATCTTGTTATGTCATCATGTGCATTGCATCATCATGTTTTCAAAACTTGCATTCGTCCGGGTCTCCTAGTTCCGTCCGTTGTCCGTTCTGAGTCCAACCACACTCGCACGCGCCCGCGGCATGTCCGAAATATTATTTTATAAGTGGCCGGAAAATGTTCTCGGAATGAGTTGAAAGTTGGCGTGCGGTCTTGTTATAGTGTAGGTAGACCGCCTGTCAAGTTTCATCGCATTCAAAGTCCGTTTGATAGCCTAACCATTAAACTATAGCGGCAATATAGCCGGTCAATACGTCGGATGTTTTCGGTCTCCGAAAACTGCTGTCGGGTCTCTCTCTCTTCTCTCCTCTCAGCCCGAGCCCTTCTGCACAACCCACAAGTTCCAACCGACCCCTCCTCGCGCGCGCGTCCGAAAGCTGTCCCGGACCCGACCCGGGCAGTCGTCATCGTTGGATCCGGATCATCCCCTAACATCTACAAAACATCTTCGTTTTTCTGTTTGGACTCCCTAGCCTATTTTTCTCGATCGCCTGATTACGATCGGACGGACCGAATACCCCCTAACCTAACCCAACAACGTATATAAGAGGGCAACCCTAAATTTTAGGCGAGTTGTCCCATCCTCCACTCGTCCCCGCCGCCACTCCACCGAATCCCCCTCGGGATCCTTCCACCAACCAGCTTCATCTCCTCCCGATCCAGTCATCCAGTCAATCCCCCTCCTCGATTTGCAAACCTGACCAACCACCGAGCACCTCCTGGATCACCACACCGCCTCCTACCAGTGCCTGCTGCCCGATCCCTCCTCGCCAGAAATCCCTCGCCGGAGCACGCCGCCGCTAGCATCCTCGACCACCAGGCCGTGCCTCTACTCCCTCTCCCCGTTCCCTTTTCGCTGAAGCCCTCTCTCCCCTTCCCTCACGATCTCTCTCTGTCTTCAATGCAGCGCCACCTTGGAGGCTGCCTGAAGGAGCACGGCCGCCACCTCGCTAGATCCGCGGGACGCCGTCGGGAATGGAGCCGCCTTGACGGATCTGCGCCTTGCCTTGTCCCTGGTCCGGCCGTCGTCCTCATCCGACGGAGGGCGCCGCCGTCCCCCGTTCCAGATAACGCCCAGATAACGCAGCCTCTGTGCGAGTGAGACACGCCTTTCCCTCATCGACAGAGACCCCGAACTCTCACGACGACCCCTCTCCATCATGTCCCTTGCCGCAGTACCACCTGCGTCCGCCTCGCCTGATTGTGCTCCCCGCTTCGAGCGACAGGACAAGACGACGAGCGCTCTCATTGACCGCTTCCTCTCCACGAGCCTGGTCCACCTTCCGTTCGCTCGTTGATCGCTGCCCTTGCTCGTCTGGATTCCGCGAGACCGAGCCGGCCTCCTCGTGCCCGCGTGGGCCACATCCTCCAACAAGGCCTGGCTCCGGCCAGCCTCTCCATCGAACGGCCCACGAGGCCCAAAGTGAGCAGCCCCTCTCCACTCCCTCTCCTGTACACTACCGGGCCTGCCAGTTTCGGCCCGGGATGTGTTTTTTTCCTTGCCTGCGATTTTAGACATTATCCAGTGTAAACCAGTTTTGCAGAAAAGCCCTCCAACATCATGCATATTATAACTCACCAACCGTGCATCATATTAAAATAATTTATATATGAAAAATGCTTAGAATTTTGTGTAGTTTCATAATATGCCACTTTCATCTATGTCTAAAATGTTTAAACTGTTGTTTGCATGTATTTGCTTAATTGCCATGCTAAAATGCTTTAATTCATAGCTAAATAACCGTAGCTCCAAATTTAATAATCTTTATATGTAAATGGGGTAGGAAAATGTCTAGTTTAACATGGTGGCATCACTTTGCATGTTAAAAAACCCTAAAATTGTGTTTAGGGCAGAACAGTACCAAATCCATTAATATGCACACGAGGATTTTCCGGACTTATTGCTTGTTGTTCTGGCCTCATTTAAACTTGCCTAGATAGGTAGTTTCATTTTGCTTCACCTCTTGCCATGTTAATCAACATTTAATATTTGTGGGTACATAAACAAGAGAGAACTAAATAAGTAATGTGGTGTTTTCTTCAATATGCAACTCCGTTGCATATTGAGCTCCACTTAAATTGTAGTGTTGTTTGTTGCACTTTGCCAGGCCATGCTTCATTAAGCCAGACATGCATCATACTTGGTTGTGCATCATGCCATGTTTATGTGATGGTTGTTTACTATGTTGTTTGCTCCTTTCTGGTGTTGCTTCTTCGTGTTAGTTCCGGTAACGTCACGTTTGTGAGGATTCGTTCAACTTCGTCTGTTTGTCTTCTTCATGGACTCGTTCTTCTTCCTTGTGGGATCTCAGCAAGATGACCATACCCTCGAAATCACTTCTATCTTTGCTTGCTAGTTGCTCGATCTATTGCTATGCCGCGATACCTACCACTTGCTATGTCATGCCTCGCATTTTGCCATGTCAAGCCTCTAACCCACCTTTTCTAGCAAACCGTTGTTTGGCTATGTTACCGCTTTCTCAGCCCCTCTTATAGCGTTGCTAGTTGCAGGTGGAGATGAAGTTTGTTCCATGTTGGAACATGGATATGTTGGGATATCACAATATCTCTTATTTATATTAATGCAACTATATACTTGGTAAAGGGTGGAAGGCTCGGCCTTATGCCTGGTGTTTTGTTCCACTCTTGCCGCCCTAGTTTTCCGTCATACCGGTGTTATGTTCCTTGATTTTGTGTTCCTTACATAGTTGGGTGTTATGGGGACCCCTTGATAGTTCGCTTTGAATAAAACTCCTCCAGCAAGGCCCAATCTTGGTTTTACCATTTGCCTCACCACCACCTACCCTTCCCTCGGGTCGGCCAACCCGAGGATCATCTTTATTTTAACCCCCCGGGCAAGTGCTTGTCTAAGTGTTTGCGACTCCTATCGGGATTGTCGGCACATCGGGTGGCTTTGCTGGTCTTGTTTTACCATTGTCGAAATGTCTTGTAACCGGGATTCCGAGACTAATCAGGTCTTCCCGGGAGAAGGAATATCCTTCGTTGACTGCGAGAGCTTGTGATGGGCTAAGTTGGGACACCCCTGCAGGGTTTTGAACTTTCGAAAGCCGTGCCCGTGGTTATGGGCAGATGGGAATTTTTTAATGTCCGGTTGTAGAGTACTTGATGTCGTGGTTGTAAGTCTGACAGTAGAATAGGGGGGTAGGGATGTAGAGGCAAGATCCTAGCTATGGAGGAGTTGTACATGCGAGGTTTACGAGTTCAGGCCCTTCTCGGAGGAAGTAACAGCCCTATGTCTCGGAGCCCGGAGGCGGTCGACTGGATTATATGCGTGTGAGTTACAGGCGGTGCGAACCCTTGTGCCTGTGGAGGGGGGTGGCTTATATAGAGTGCGCCAGGACCCCAGCCAGCCCACGACACAGAGGGTTTAAGGTACATTGAAGAGAGAACGTTACTGGTAACGCCCACTGTCGGTGTCAAAACCGGCGGATCTCGGGTAGGGGGTCCCAAATTGTGCGTCTAGGATCGATGGTAACAGGAGGCAGGGGACACGATGTTTACCCAGGTTCGGGCCCTCTTGATGGAGGTAATACCCTACGTCCTGCTTGATTGATATTGATGATATGCGTATTACAAGAGTAGATCTACCACGAGATCAGAGAGGCTAAACCCTAGAAGCTAGCCTATGATATGATTGTATGTATATATTCTATCGACTAGCCTGGCCTCGGTTTATATAATGCACCAGAGGCCTAGGATAACAAGAGTCCTAGCCGAATACGCCGGTGGGGAGGAGTCCTTGTCTTGATCACCAAGTCTAGTGGAATCTTCCATGTATGCGACAGCTGTCTGAACTAGCCCATGAGTATACGGCCATGGGGGTCCTCGGTCCAATCTAACAGATCGGGAGATGACATGGTGAGTACCCCCTAGTCCAGGACACCGTCAGTAGCCCCCTGAACCGGTCTTCAAGTTAGGGACGCTCCTCGATTCTTCCGAACCATTCTTCATCTTCGGTCGTCGGTCTTGAAAACTGGTTCAACAAATCTTCTCATCTTCAATCTTGAGGATCACCGAAATGCATTCGACGAGTTTACATGTCGGGTATCCGAGGAGCCCCTTTAAGTTTCCGGCCTTTATCAATGCCTTGTTATTTTTATGCCACACCTCGGGTTTGAAGTTGTTCCCGGGCGGCAGTGTCCTCTTGCGTCCGAGCTCCAACGCCGGACTGCATTCGAGGTATCTTTTGCAGCCGAGCACCAACGCCGGACCGCTTCCCAGCTCTAACGCCGGAATGTATCCAAGCTCCAACGCCGGACTATGTATCCGAGCTCCAACGTCGGACTGTATCCGAGCTCCAACGCCGGACTATGTATCCGAGCTCCAACGCCAGACTATATCTGAGGTGTTGTAAATCACCTTGGTTCAAAGAAGTTTGAAGGAGTTTAGCCGAGCTTAATGCCGGAAATGCCCTCTATGGAGCCAGCCACTAGAGCCCGAGTTTTATGCCGGACTGCTTCCGAGGTGGTGCACCACCCCGAATGTGGGCCGATTTTTGTCAATATTTTTGATTGGTGCAATTTATTCTCTGCCGAGATATATAGCCAGTAGCCCTCAAGGTGGGTATTGGTCTAAAACCCGAGATGCACCTAAAGGATGACGTAAGACCGCTGATCCCAGTAGCCGCTGAGACTCAGGTTGATTTGCAAAATCGGCCCGAGGATCAAGTCCTAGCTCGGCAGAATACTTCAGGACACAAAAAGTGGCGTGCTCAGTCCTCGAGACTCAGGTTGGGTGCGGCCGACCAATTTGAGGATCAAAATCTCCTCGGCAACTGTATTGCACTTAAAATTTTCTGCATTGAACAGGCAATGCAGTAGCCCCCGAGACACTGGTCGGGTGGCAACACCAGATCAGGGGATCGATGTGCCCCTTTAATGTTTTTAAATAATAAGCCCGAAGCCCAGTAGCCCCCGAGCCTTATGCGGGCACGGGTGGCCGAATTAAGGATTAATATCCATAGTAAAATCACAAATTATGTGTAATGACTCTATGTATCCAAGTACTTTACGTCATTAATGCTCGGATCCACATTGTACAAAACTTTGTTGACCGACCATCGGCTTCCACCTCCTCGGCCAGTAGCCGAGGAGTGTTTGTCCTACTTTATAAAGCCTTTATGAGGGCAAAGATTTACGACAAACAAGGCAATCTGGCCATACGGTTTTATAAACAAAGGTACGCAGAGAGATATGTTATATTACTGTTTAACATAAGAAATGTCTTCCAAAGAAAATAGTCCCGCTATCGGTTCCTTTCTTTGGGTTGTCATGCTAAGCATGATCATGAAACCTCAGCTCTAATGTAAGAGCAAAATATCGAGGATTTAGTTTGGGAGGCCAGTTAATAGCCCCTGGTAGTGTTCGGTGACAGTCGAGGTCAAGCCGTAAACACTTCGGCCATTGTTATGAGTGGCCGTCATTTAACACAGTCATAGGGTCGCTGACCAGTTTACGCTTATTGTGACAGTCAGTTTTCGGCTTTCTCCACCGAGGTGCTTAACCGTGTGAGATGAAAGCACAATCGCAGTGGTTCTTCCTTTGCACGCCTAGCCGAACAAAGCGGAACGTAGGAAGCAAGTGCAGGAGCGGGGTAACCCAACTATTGACCGAAGACACAATTCAAAACCGATGCATATATAGCAATATCCGAGAATATTTTTTCCGAATCTACAAAGGTGTTCGACATTGCACTGCGAGACTTGTGCTGAAAACACACAAATAGTTTAAAAGTGCCATAAGCTTGGAAAACGAAAAAACATCAGTAAAAACTTGACGTTCGAACAAGATCAAGTGTTTGGTACCAATCCAAAAATTGGTCTTAGAAAAAAAAGAGTGCTTCTGTCGTGCTTTAACATTACACATCCGATCTCAAGACTTCAAGCGGGTCAGCCTACGGCTGCAATCTCCTATCCCGAAGGCGGAGTGCTTCTTGTTAGACCAGTTTAGCGAACTAAACTCGAGCGGTCACTAGAGAGAAAATGGGTTATCTAGCTATTGACCACACACTCACGTCAAAAAAGGAGCGATAGAAAAAGACTTTGCAACGACCAAGAAGAAAACACATTTACTATAAAATAGCTCATATAAATTTTAAGAGCCCCCAAGTGACTTGGGTAAAAGATTTTATGTATAATGATTGTATGTACCGAAGTACTTATATCATATCTTTGTTCAACCGAACTTTAAACGCGTCTTAACCGACCGTCGGCTTCTCCCTCTTCGGTCAAGGACCGAAAAGTGTTATGTACTCCACCTATCGAGAATATCGACAGTGTTTCCGATAACCAGGCAACCGGGCCATAAGGCTGTAACAGACAAAGCGCGCTCAGGGAACTTATGCTATATTACAGACGAAGTGTAAGAAGCATCTTCGAAGAAAATAGTACCCCCACTGATACCTTTCTTTGGTGCTCATTATTACTTTGAGATTTGTGCAATAGATTTTTTGTACTCATGAGTTCCGTTGTGTGCCGACCATGATTGAAAACAATAAGAGCGCTAGCTTTCGGCTTCACCCAGTCTGAGGTCAGAGCTCGGAGGACCGGGTCGTGACAATCGCAGAGGTACTCCCTTTACTCCATAGCCGAACAATCGGGAATGTAGGGGAATGCACAGGAGCCAGGCAACCCAGCTTACAAATCGCTTAAGTCAATATGGTGCGTATTGTGGCGTAATACACGAACAAGGAACAAAGCCGTACAGTATAATCATATGCAAGAGGAAAAGCTTCATAAAGGAAGCCCCCAAATAAACGGGGTATTTAAATATGTGTGTCACAAACAAAGTTTGGAAATGGAAATTTTTTTACAAGCAACTTTTTTCCAAAAAAGTATAATGCTTGGTCGAACCGAACACAAGTTAAAAATTAAAACTTTGAGCATGAAAGCGACTTAGCTGGTTAATGTGTTCGGCATTGATGACGCGGTCCGAGCTTGATGCGGGATGAGGTTCCATCCCCCAAGCTGGTCCCAAGGTGGCAGAGCAAAGAGCTCAGCGCTCCGAAGTGGTGACAAAGCACGGTCAATGCAGACCGACAGAGTGATGCCGAAGTCCCCGGATCATTTTCCCGTGCACAAAAAATAGTGCAAACCAGAGATAATAGTAGCAATAATAATTAAAAAAATTGTTGCATAATAAATAATTTATACAAAGTGAGTAATAAAAGAAATATGTCCTGGCGCCGAAGTCAATGTCGATGCAGGGCATCGGCGTGATGCGGTAAAGGCGTGGCAAAGCCTGAATTCACAGGTCGGTCCGAGTTCCGGATGCGGCATTCGCCGGACTATGTACGGAAACTGACCGAACCACCACGCGACCGTCGTTAATGCGGCCATCATTTGATAGACCTGTGTACAGATGATGGACAAACCAGAGTAATAATTTCTTGGGAAAAATAAACCCTAACAAGCAAAAATTAGTAGGATTAATAGCACCTGGTTTATTTGTTGTAGCAATCCGAAGAAAGGTGACTCCCAAAATTGGGAATCGATCCGCACACCCATGACCTGATGGGTGATAAAGCGATGGTATGGCGATGCTGGCAAAGGTTGGCTCGCCGAGGCAAAGCCCTCGCTCCAGCTAATGTGACGGAGCTGGTCGGCTAGTGACGTCGAAGTCTCCGTAGTAGGTTGATGAAGAGATGGCGGAGCCCCCGGTCCAGCCGAGATGTCGAAGCCTCGATGTCAGCCGATGAGTCGAAGTAGGTCGGCGTGATGGACACCAGCTTGAAGAAGCAACAGTGCGGCCCTGCCGATGCAGGTCGTGACGTGGTCGATGCCGGCTTGATGAAGTGACCGTGCGGCGATGCCGGTATGCCCGCTCCATTTAATCCGTGGGGCGGCGATGTTGGTGATGATTTATCCTTCGCGATGCCGGAATCTTGTTCGGCTTGCCGAGATGATGATCCGAAGAAGTTGAGCTCGGCTCAACAAAGTGACGACGTGTCTAGCGCAGGTCGACAGCCGTGGAGCAATACCGCCGGACTGGTCTGACACCAGCGTGATGGTGAAGATTACCTCGAAGGAGGCTTAAAATTTTATAGGTACATGTTTAAAAACAATGCACAATACAATAGAAAAAATTCCTTAAAAAAGTTGTCCAATATCACGTTCATAAAGAAACATGAATTCGGGTTGGATCCGTATTCGCGCAGAAAACAGATCCGAAAATTGGTCCACTCATCGGAAGATTACTGGAGTTTGAACCATTGGATCGAGCTAAAATTTGGAGGGGTGGTAGATATGGGATCCCCGCAGTAGATGAACGGTTGGATCTTCCATAGGACCTCTGATCTGGGCTCTAGAGATCACGCCCTAAACTTGTCCAGATTCCCGTCCAGATTTGACAGGGCTCCGGTATATCGTGGATTGTCAAATATTCCTCCATCAGAACTCGACGAAATTTTCCAGGGTTGTTGTAGACTCAATTCCGCACAATTCCACAAAAGGGATCGTCAAAGCGATGCTCTAAGAGGTGGTGGCAGCGGATACAAGTTTGCTGTTCGGAAAAACAGCACGGTCGCCCGAGGGCAATGTTGACGTTGAGCCCCCGAGCTCCATGGATGATTCCTCCATGATCTTGATAGAGATCGGAGTTGATGTTGATGAAGGCCCTCGTCCGAACATGATGATCGAAGATGGAGCATGGTCCTCGGTCGAGCCAAGGTGACCAGGTGAGCCGGCGACAAAGATGCCGGCATCGCAGTTGACCTGCAGACGAGCCATCGATCCTTTTGTCAATCACACAGTGGAACTCTCAATGAAAGAACCAATGTCGGTGTCAAAACCGGCGGATCTCGGGTAGGGGGTACCGAACTGTGCGTCTAGGATCGATGGTAACAGGAGGCAGGGGACACAATGTTTACCCAGGTTCGGGCCCTCTTGATGGAGGTAATACCCTACGTCCTGCTTGATTGATATTGATGATATGAGTATTACAAGAGTAGATCTACCACGAGATCAGAGAGGCTAAATCCTAGAAGCTAGCCTATGATATGATTGTATGTATATATTCTATCGACTAGCCTGGCCTCGGTTTATATAATGCACCAGAGGCCTAGGATAACAAGAGTCCTAGCCAAACACGCCGATGGGGAGGAGTCCTTGTCTTGATCACCAAGTCTTGGGGAATCTTCCATGTATGCGGCAGCTATCCGAACTGGCCCATGAGTATACAGCCATGGGGGTCCTCGGCCCAATCTAACAGATCGGGAGATGACGTGGTGAGTACCCCCTAGTCTAGGACACCGTCACCCACATTAAAGTGTTGTAAATGCCAATTAAGCCTATAATTAAATGCTCGATCGTTGCATATGCAGAGTGGCTTTAGCTCCTCTACCCATCGAGTGACTTCTGCGACGGTCGAGTGACATCGATTCTTCTGAGTGGAACGTTTCTGGTCGAGTGGATGACGGTACCCTTTGGATGATCCTGGCTTTAGGGTGCTGTCCTAGGGGAGGATGTCTAGGTCAGGTCTATGACCCTACCCTAGGTACGTAGCTTCATCATTAGCCCCCGAATGGTTCAGGGTTCGAGTGGAGAAGGAGTTGATAATCCCTCCGATTCAGCTTTTGTTCTTTGAGAATGTCTCGCCCAGAGGTCGCATGAACTTTCATGATGGCTTCAACTGCTAGTTCAGTCGCCTTGATCCATTCTTGGATTTGTCAAGTGAACTTTTGTTGTTAAGTTTCGAGCGTTGATATGGAAAGAATCTTCCGTCTGAAGGGTTGTTCTCCAGTCTGCGGATCTCATGGGATTCGAATTTTGGGAAGCGCGCCGGGCGGGGGAGGCAGCGGTAATCGGGGCGGATTAGGCAAACCGCCTCGATCTCTGCGCCACCTTTTTAGCACGTATCGCGTGCGCGACTATTGCGGGATTTGACAAGATCGTCCGGGCCTACAGGTTAGTCACTCGGAAGCGTCCTTATATAAGGCACCGGACCGGGGCTTTTGAATAGTGCGCCCTCATTCCTCTTCCTCCTCCTCAGATTTCTCCGCTGCGTCTGCTTCTGCTCTCGGCGTCGTCGCCCTGCTCGAGCTCGACTCGGTGCCATGGGGAAGGAGAAGACGGTGGCGTTGGAGCGTGCGAAGAAGGCGACGGCGAAGGTGAAAGGGAAGAGGACCAGCCGGGGTGGGTCTTCGTCGAGGTCTGGCCTGCCGGCCTGCTGGATCCAGGGCGACTGGATCTGCTCGACAATTAGTCAAGATGACATCGATGATCTGGTTGAGGGGGGACTGACCCCCCACGAATCGGCGCGGCTCCCGGGGAACGAGACTGAGCCGCAGCCGCATGAGGGTGAGTGCGTTCTCCTCGCCACTCATGTCGACCGCGGGTTTTCTTTGCCTCCCCACCCTTTCTTTCGCGGTTTCATGAACTTCTTCGGGGCTCAACTCCACCACTTTTCTCCAAACACCATCGTGTACCTTGCTTCTTTTGTGTCCATGTGCGAGAATTTCTTGGGTTGCCGACCACACTGGGGTCTCTTCAAGAACATATTCACATGTCGCTCCCAGACGGTCAAGAAGGCCAACCCGAGTGACGAGAGGACGCACGTGATACAAATGTGTGGGGGTCTTGGAATTCAAATGAGGAACAAGAGCACCTTCCCAGCTATGGTCCTCCCCAATTCGGTCCGGGGCTGGCAGTCGACCTGGTTTTACTGCGAGGACCAGCCGACCCCGGGTCAGTCAACTGGACTTCCCCCCTTTTCCATGGCTCGAGTGGAGAAGCCCTCCTCCTTGAGAGTGATCCCGTTGGAGAAGGTGCAGGTGAAGGTGTTGGTCGAGCGGGTTGTCCAACTTGTCCGCGATGGAGTGACTGGTATGGACCTGCTGGAGGTCTTCCTCAGTCAATGCATCCAACCACTCCAAGCTCGTGACCATCCGATGTGGATGTACTCAGGACTCGAGGATTCCACTCGGATCCACCCGGAGGATGTTAGTGAGGACACAGTGGAGAAGTGGCTGAGAGGTATTACCGGCAATAAGGATAATCCCCGGGGGTCCAGGAGGGTGGTTCCATTCGACCATTTGCGCCAGCTGGAACAGGTACGATTCTGCATTGTCGAGTGTCTTCTTGATTTACTATGTAACATCTTGTTGACGGTCGACTGTCTTTCTTTTGTTCATTGTCTTTTCAGGCTCTTACTGATATGTACTCGATGCCCAATGGAGTGCAGGAGCAAAATGTCGAGGGAGAGGCGAGTGGGGGCGAGAGTGGCGAGTGGCCCTCGAATGCAGAGGAGGACGAGGAGAGCGACGACCCGAGTGACGAAGAAGAGGTCGGCTCGCCTCCTCGCAGAGAAAGGAGGTCCAAGCACGCTCATGACCCGGCAAGCAACCCCTACCTGGTGGCCGCACCGACTGGGCAGTCTTGAAAGCGCCCTCGGACGTCTTCTCCAGTGCCGACTGAGAAGGGACCGAAACAGCTCAAGACTGCACTGCCTCCTGCGCCGAAACCATTGAAGGCCACATCCTCCAAACCGTCGAAGGCTTTGCCCAGAATCAAAGTCACCATTCCCACCATCTCCAGGTAATCATCTGACCCGATCCTTTGGTCGACTCGAGCAACAAAACATAACCGACTGAATGTTGACATTTGCAGTGCTGCTACCTCTGGAACTTCTTCCCGCCAATACCGATACGAGGAAATGGAAGACGCGGTTACCTCCAACCCAGGTAAAATTCTTGTGATTTTGTTCTTGATTATTTGGTCGATCAAATTCTGGCGATTCACTTGGGGTCGACTGGTTTATTTGCAGCCCCACCCAACGTTATTGAGCTTCCGGATGATGATGAAGATGTGTCCCCGAGGCCCAGAAAGAACAAAAAAGTAGCGGCTGGCAAGACATCTCAGCCGGGACTGACGACAGAACCAACTGTCCAACAACCTGAAGATGCAGGTGGGGCCTCTGTAACTTTTGTTGTCCCATTGTCGAGTGAGCGCCTTGCACCGTCGATTGTACCAGTGTTTCCTTCAGCCGTCCAACCCCATGCCTTGGAGCTCCAAGCTGCCGCATCTGGGTCGTCTGCTCCTTTCTTCACCAACTATCATGTTCCAGAAAGCCAGTTGGACGCCGCTCCTTCATCACTTGATTGACTACCAAATCTGAGTCGCCATAGACCATGAGGCGACGGACACCGAGTGAGATGGCCATACGCAACCCATACAAGAGTGCTTCATATTCTGCTTCGTTATTGGAGGAATCAAAGTGAATCTGGAGGACATATCTGAGCTTGTCTCCTCGGGGCGATACCAGTACCACCCCAGCACCAGAACCATTCAGCATCTTGGAACCATCAAAGAACATGGTCCAATGCTCCTAGTGAACTTGAGTCGATAGTTGTTGTTCAATCCACTCGGCGAGGAAATCCGCTATTGCTTGGGACTTCATAGCTTTCTTTGCCTTGAACTTGATATCTAAGGGAAGGAGTTCAATCGCCCACTTTGCCACTCGACCAGTTGCATCTCTGTTGTTCAGAATCTCTGATAATGGAGCATCGCTGACGACTTTAATGGTGTGATCAGAGAAGTAATGTGCAACCTTCTTCGTGGTCATATAAATCCCATAAATAAGCTTCTGATAATGTGGATATCTTTGCTTTAATGGAGTCAAAACTTCAGAAACGTAGTATACTGGGCGCTGAACTTTGTAGGCTTTTCCTTCTTCTTCCCGCTCGACCGTAAGTACTGTACTGACGACTTGTCCAGTGGCTGCAATGTAAAGCAGTAAAGGCTCTTTGCTGATTGGAGCAGCAAGCACTGGCTAGGTGGAAAGAAGGGCTTTAAGCTCTGCAAATGCTGCATCAGCTTCAAGAGTCCACTCGAACTTATCTGACTTCTTCATCAGTCGGTAAAGAGGCAGTGCCTTTTCACCGAGGCGAGAAATGAATTGACTTAGGGCGGCCAAACAACCAGTAAGCTTCTGGACATCATGCACACGCACAGGGCGTTTTATCCGGAGTATGGCACCCACTTTCTCTGGGTTAGCGTCGATCCCTCGTTCGGAAACAAGAAAACCGAGTAATTTTCCGCCTGGAGCTCCAAACGTGCACTTTGATGGATTATGCTTGATATCATACCTTCTGAGGTTGGCAAAGGTTTCAGCAAGGTCAGCCAGTAGGTCGAAACCTTTACGTGACTTGACCACAGTGTCATCCATGTATGCTTCCATATTGTGACTGATCTGAGTGAGCAAGCACTTCTGAATCATCCGCATGAATGTGGCTCCAGCGTTCTTCAAACCGAATGGCATAGTGACATAACAAAAGCACCCAAATGGGGTGATGAAAGCTGTTTTTATCTCATCGGGTCCGTACAGACGGATCTGATAATACCCGGAATAAGCATCCAAAAAGGACAAACGCTCACACCCCGCAGTCGAGTCGACTATTTCGTCGATGCGAGGGAGAGGAAAGTGATCTTTCGGGCAGACCCGATTGATATGTTTGAAGTCAATGCACATGCGAAGTGAGTCGTCCTTCTTTGGGACCATGACAACATTCGCTAACCACTCGGAGTGGTAAATCTCTCGGATAAACTCAGCTGCTAGAAGTCGAGCCACTTCTTCACCGATTGCCTTTCTCTTCTGTACGGCGGACCGTCGAAAATGTTCTTTGACTGGTTTCACTTTTGGGTCGACTTGCAAACGATGCTCAGCCAGTCCCCTGGGAACACCTGGCATGTTAGAAGGTTTTCATGGGAAGATGTCACAGTTCTCATGGAGGAACTGGATGAGTGATTCTTCCTATTTGGAGTCGAGTGTTGTTGAAATGTGAGTCGGAGCAGCATTGGGATCCATCGGGTGAATGTGAATCGGCTTCGTTTCACCAGACGACTGGAATGCCGAATCTGTGGCAGGCTTCTTAGCTCGCAACAAATCACTCGGATCTGCATTTTTTGATACTCCTACAATTCCACTACTGCCATCTATGCATCGGCGATCTTTGAGCCCTTCTGGAAGCATTCTTCTGCCTTCTTTCGATTGCCAGTGATAGTGATCACCCCTTTAGGACCAGGCATCTTCAATTTGAGGTACACATAACATGGTCGAGCCATAAAACATGCATAAGCTGGCCTGCCCAGAATAGCATGATAAGCACTTTGAAAGTCCACAACTTCAAATGTCAACTTTTCTTTGCGGAAATTCTTGGAATCACTGAAAACTACATCAAGGGCGATCTGGCCGAGTGACGCAACCTACTTGCCAGGAATAACTACATGGAAATTCATGTTGCTTTCACTGAGTCTGGACATCGGAATGCCCATTCCTTTCAACGTCTTTGCATACAGTATATTCAGACCACTGCCACCATCCATCAGAACCTTAGTCAATCGAGTGCCTTCGACTACTGGGTCGACCACCAGCGCTTGCTTCCCAGGGGTGGCTATATGCGCTGGGTGATCGGACTGGTCGAATGTAATGGCAGTCTGAGACCACTTCAAATAACTGGGTGTCACCGGGGCGACCATGTTCACTTCTCTGTTGATGACTTTCAGTCGACTCTTACTCTCAACATCAGCGAAAATCATCAGAGTGGAATTGACGTGGGGGTAACCGTGATCGTCCTCTTCCTCATCCTCGACTTTGTCCGCTGATAACCCACAAGTATAGGGGATCAATTGTAGCCTCTTTCGATAAGTAAGAGTGTCGAACCCAACGAGGAGCTAAAGGTAGAACAAATATTCCCTCAAGTTCTATCGACCACAGATACAACTCTACGCACGCTTGGCGTTTGCTTTACCTAGAACAAGTATGAAACTAGAAGTACTTTGTAGGTGTTTTTGGGTAAGCTTGCAAGAAAGTAAAGAACACGAAAATAAAAGCTAGGGTCTGTTTAGATGAAGACACAACTAAATTAGTTTTAGTAAAGAGCTTTTGTCAACAAGAAGGTTATTTGTCCCTAGGCAATCGATAACTAGACCGGTAATCATTATTGCAATTTTATTTGAGGGAGAGGCATAAGCTAACATACTTTCTCTACTTGGATCATATGCACTTATGATTGGAACTCTAGCAAGCATCCGCAACTACTAAAGATTCATTAAGGTAATACCCAACCATAGCATTAAAGCATCAAGTCCCCTTTATCCCGTACGCAAACAACCTACTTACTCGGGTCTGTGCTTCTGTCACTCACGCCACCCACCATAAGCAAATCATAAACATATTGCAAACCCTACAGCGGGAATCCCTCACGCTTGCGCGACACGGAGAGCACCATAGGACAACACCAATAATAAAACATACAACTCAAACCAATCACGATCATCAAATAGCCATTAGGATAAAACAGATCTAGTCGACATCATAGGATAGCCATACATCATTGGGAAATAATATATAGCGTTGAGCACCATGTTTAAGTAGAGATTACAGCGGGTAAGAGAGAGGTTACACCACTGCATAGAGGGGGGAAGAGTTGGTGATGATGGTGGTGAAGTTGTTGGTGAAGATAGCGGTGATGATGATGGCCCCCGGCAGCGCTCCGCCGCCACCGGAAGCAAGGGAGAGAGGGCCCCCCTTCTTCTTCTTCTTCCTTGACCTCCTCCCTACATGGGAGAAGGGTTTCCCCTCTGGTCCTTGGCTCCCATGGCGTGAGAGGGGCGAGAGCCCCTTCGAGATTGGATCTATCTCTCTGTCTCTCTCTGTTTCTGCGTTCTCTCCGGCTCTGTTTCACCGTTTCGCGTATATATGGAGATCCGTAACTCCAATTGGCCTGAAACCTTCGCCGTGATTTTTTTCCGAATATTAGCTTTCTTGTGGCAAAAGAAGAGTGTCAACTGCCTTACGGTGGGCTCATGAGGGTAGGGGGCGCGCCCTAGGGGGGGCGCCCCCCTGCCTCGTGACCACCTCGGGCACTGGTTCGCGTTGATTTTCCTTCCGAATTTTCCATATTTTCCAAAAATAAGCTCCGTCCGTTTTTATCCCGTTTGGACTCCGTTTGATATGGATATTCTGCGAAACCAAAAACATGCAATAGACAGGAACTGGCACTGGGCACTGGATCAATATGTTAGTCCCAAAAATAATATAAAAAGTTGCCAAAAAGTATACGAAAGTTGAATAGTGTTGGCATGGAACAATCAAAAATTATAGATATGACGGAGACGTATCAGCATCCCCAAGCTTAATTCCTGCTCGTCCTCGAGTAGGTAAATGATAAAAAAAAGATAATTTTTGATGTGGAATGCTACCTAGCATAATCTTGATCATATGTCTAATCATGGCATGAATATTAAGACACGAGTGATTCAAAGCAATAATCTATCCTTTGACATAAAAATAATAATACTTCAAGCATACCAACCAAGCAATTATGTCTTATTGAAATAACGTAGCCAAAGAAAGCTCATCCCTACAAAATCATATAGTCTGGCTATGCTCCATCTTCACCACACAAAGGATTCACATCATGCACAACCTCGATGACAAGCCAATCAATTGTTTCATACTTTTGACGTTCTCAAACCTTTTCAACTTTCACGCAATACATGAGCGTGAGCCATGGACATATCACTATAGGTGGAACAGAATGGTGGTTGTGGAGAAGACAAAAAGGAGAAGATAGTCTCACATCAACTAGGCATATCAACGGGCTATGGAGATGCCCATCAATAGTTATCAATGTGAGTGAGTAGGGATTGCCATGCAACGGATGCACTAGAGCTATAAGTGTAGGAAAGCTCTAACTGAAACTAAGTGGGTGTGCATCCAACTTGCTTGCTCATGAAGACCTCGGGCATTTGAGGAAGCCCATCATCGGAATATACAAGCCAAGTTCTATAATGAAGATTCCCACTAGTATATGAAAGTGATAACTCAAGAGACTCTCTATATGAAGAATATGGTGCTTCTTTGAAGCACAAGTGTGGAAAAAGGATAGTAGCACTGTCCCTTTTTTTATTGGGCCTTCCTTTTTTATTTGGCCTTTATTTTTTTGGCCTTCCCTCTTTTTTATGGCCTTTCTCTTTTTTTGGGACAATGCTCCATTGAATGATGATCATCACACTTCTATTTACTTACAACTCAATATTACAACTCGATACTAGAACAAAGATATGACTCTATATGAATGCCTCCAGCGGTGTACCGGGATGTGCAATGATCTAGCGTAGCAATGACATCAAAAAACGGACAAGCCATGAAAACATCAGGTTAGCTATCTTACGATCATGCAAAGCAATATGACAATGATGCTCAAGTCATGTATATGATGATGATGGCAGTTGCATGGCAATATATCTCGGAATGGCTATGGAAATGCCATGATAGGTAGGTATGGTGGCTGTTTTGAGGAAGGTATATGGTGGGTTTATGGTATCGGCGAAAGTTGTGCGGTACTAGAGAGGCTAGCAATGGTGGAAGGGTGAGAGTGCGTATAATCCATGGACGCAACATTAGTCATAAAGAACTCACATACTTATTGCAAAAATCCATTAGTCATCAAAACAAATTACTACGCGCATGCTCCTAGGGGGATAGATTGGTAGGAAAAGACCATCTCTCATCCCCGACTGCCACTCATAAGGAAGACAATCAATAAACACCTCATGCTCCGACTTCGTTACATAACGGTTCACCATTCGTGGATGCTACCGGACTTACAAACCTCAACACAAGTATTTCTCAATTTCAAAATTACTTGACTAGCATGACTCTAATATCACCATCTTTATATCGCAAAACTATTGCAAGGAATCAAACATATCATATTCAGCGATCTACATGTTTATGTAGGATTTTATGACTAACCATGTGAATGACCAGTTCCTGTCATCTCTCTAAATAGATATAAGTGAAGCACGAGAGTTTAATTATTTCCACAAAAGATATGCCCGTGATCTAACAAATATAATTGAAGAAAAAGATCATTCTACAAATTGCGGTTGTCTATGTAAAGAGAAACAGTCAATCCAAATTTCAAATGATATAAGTGAAGCACACGAAGCATTCTATAAAGCCATACTCAAAAGATATAAGTGAAGTGCAATGAGCATTCTATAAATCAACCAAGGACTATCTCACACCAGCATGGTGCATAAAAAGAAAAATAAAAACCTAAATGCAAAAGACGCTCCAAGACTTGCACATATCGCATGAACGAAACGAATCCGAAAACATACCGATATTTGTTGAAGAAAGAGGGGATGCCTCCCCAGCATCCCCAAGCTTAGATGCTTGAGTCTCCTTGAATATTTACTTGGGGTGCCTCGGGCATCCCCAAGCTTGAGTTCTTGCCTCTCTTCCTTCTTCTCACATCGAGACCTTCTCAATCATCGAACACTTCATCCACACAAAACTTCAACAGAAAACTCGGTAAGATCCGTTAGTATAATAAAGCAAATCACTTCTCTAAGTACTGTTGTAAACCAATTCATGTTTTGTTTTTGCATTGTGTCTACTGTAATATAACTTTTTCATGGCTTAATCCACTAATATAAATTGATAGTTTCATCAAAACAAGCAAACTATGCATCAAAAACAGAATCTGTCTAAACCAGAACAGTCTGTAGCAATCTGAACATTCGCCATACTTCTGATACTTGAAAAATTATACCAAAATTAGGAAAAATAAACAATTTGTATAGGAAGACAGTGCAAAATGAATCAGAACCATTTGACGTTGCAGCTAAAAATGTAAAATCACACACTACAGACAAAGTTTCTGTCCTGCACCATACAAACCATCAAGCAAATGTAAACATCCTAAAGGCAAACCTTGGCACATTATTTTTATAATACAATGGAATTGTACAAGGGGATAATTATTTTTATTGAAAAGTTTCTGTAATCAAGATTCAAAAAGTTTTTGTGAGCATGAACAAAGTTCAAGGCTAGCTCCCACTTCAACAATGCTTGTTGTTTCTCACTTTCACTTTTCTTTTTGAAAAAGCTTTGGGTTCCCCTCTTTATTTTTGTTGTTTTTAAATTATATGGAAGCACTCAACAGAAATAAATGACTCTCTAAAACTTCCGGGTTGTCTCCCTGGCAGCGCTTTCTTTAAAGCCATTAAGCTAGGCATATAGTGCTCAAGTAGTGAATCCACTCGGATCCCAAGGTATATCAAAGCCAATTTTAGTTAACAATGATTTGTAATTTAGTAGTGAGCACAAAGCAACATATATCAAGCAATAACGAAGTCTAACTCTCTTCCTATGCATCGGCATGTCATAAAAGAACAATTCATGCACACATAGTAAAGGCCAATGCATAGTATAAACAGTTTCTTGCAATTTTATCATATTGGAAACATAGAGAGGTGGAGATATAGTTCCTTTCTCATAATAATTGCAAGTAGGAGCAGCAAGCTCATGCATATTATATTCATCATGTGCAACGGTAAAAGGCAACCCATCAATATAATCCTTAATAAGGGCAAACTTCTCCGATATAGAGTAGTTGGGAGAATTCAAAAAGATAATAGGACTATCATGCGTGGGTGCAATAGCAACAATTTCATTCATAACATAAGGAACTATAGCAAGTTCATCTCCATAAGCATAATTCATATTGGCATCTTGGCCACAAGCATAGCAAGCATCATCAAAAAGGGATATTTCAAGATAATCAACGGGATCATAACAATCATCATAGCAATCATCCTTCGGTAAGCACGAAGGGGAATTAAACAATGTATGAGTTGAAGAGTTACTATCATTAGAAGGTGGGCACGGGTAGCTAATCCACTCTTCCTCCTTTTGTTCTTCGCTCTCCTCCTCATATTTTTCATCCAATGAGCTCACAGTTTCATCAATTTCTTCTTCCATAGACTCCTGCAAAATAGTAGTCTCTTCTTGGACAGCGGAGTATTCCTCAATATATGGTTTAACATAAGCATTAGAAGCATAATTATCAACGCAATATTTAAGTATGGCAAAATTTTCAGATTGGTAAAGAGTAGCATCATACTTTTCAATCAAAGAAGAAATTTCATAAGCACCCTTAAAAGCAACAAATTCTTCAATTTGTTGAACATCATAGTAACTATAAACACCCTTAGCATACGAAGATACGATTCCATTATCAATAAACTCACATTGGTAGGGAAGGTGTTTCTTAGGGTTTTCAGAACAACAAGTAAAATCATATATATAACATAAATTCCAAGCATAGCATTGCAAACGATGAATTTGATCCAATAAACGTTTCCCTCTTTCAGATATACGGTGTCGCACATAACAAGCATGCTCATCTAAAGATTTGCCCTCAACTAAGCTAGTTGGGGTTTCAGGACGAGCACATAGGGATCGAAGATGATCCAAGTAATAAGCTTCAGCAGTGTGATAGATTTTGAGTGGTTCTTCAACCATTGGTTCAGTAGGTACAACTAATTTTTTTGGTATTTTGCATTTCCTACCCATAACTAAAGATAGAAAACAACTAAGAACAGCAAATAAAAATTACTTAGTGATAAAGCAAACAAGCACACACGAGAATATTCACCCCCACGCTATTGCTCCCCGGCAACGGTGCCAGAAAAAGGTCTTGATAACCCACAAGTATAGGGGATCAATTGTAGCCTCTTTCGATAAGTAAGAGTGTCGAACCCAACGAGGAGCTAAAGGTAGAACAAATATTCCCTCAAGTTCTATCGACCACTGATACAACTCTAAGCACGCTTGACGTTCGCTTTACCTAGAACAAGTATGAAAGTAGAAGTACTTTGTAGGTGTTTTTGGGTAAGCTTGCAAGAAAGTAAAGAACACGAAAATAAAAGCTAGGGGCTGTTTAGATGAAGACACAGCTAAATTAGTTTTAGTAAAGAGCTTTTGTCAACAAGAAGGTTATTTGTCCCTAGGCAATCGATAACTAGACCGGTAATCATTATTGCAATTTTATTTGAGGGAGAGGCATAAGCTAACATACTTTCTCTACTTGGATCATATGCACTTATGATTGGAACTCTAGCAAGCATCCGCAACTCCTAAAGATTCATTAAGGTAAAACCCAACCATAGCATTAAAGAATCAAGTCCCCTTTATCCCATACGCAAACAACCTACTTACTCGGGTCTGTGCTTCTGTCACTCACGCCACCCACCATAAGCAAATCATAAACATATTGCAAACCCTACAGCGGGAATCCCTCATGCTTGCGCGACACGGAGAGCACCATAGGACAGCACCAATAATAAAACATACAACTCAAACCAATCACGATCATAAAATAGCCATTAGGACAAAACAGATCTACTCAAACATCATAGGATAGCCATACATCATTGGGAAATAATATATAGCGTTGAGCGCCATGTTTAAGTAGAGATTACAACAGGTAAGAGAGAGGTTACACCGCTGCATAGATGGGGGAAGAGTTGGTGATGATGGCGGTGAAGTTGTTGGTGAAGATAGAGGTGATGATGATGGCCCCCGGCAGCGCTCCGCCGCCACCGGAAGCAAGGGGGAGAGGCCCCCCCTTCTTCTTCTTCCTTGACCTCCTCCCTAGATGGGAGAAGGGTTTCCCCTCTGGTCCTTGGCTCCCATGGCGTGGGAGGGGCGACAGCCCCTCCGAGATTGGATCTATCTCTCTGTCTCTCTCTGTTTCTGCGTTCTCTCCGGCTCTGTTTCACCGTTTCGTGTATATATGGAGATCCGTAACTCCGATTGGCCTGAAACCTTTGTCGTGATTTTTTTTCTGAATATTAGCTTTCTTGCCACAAAACAAGAGCGTCAGCCGCCTTACGGTGGGCTCACGAGGGTAGGGGGCGCGCCCCCTGCCTCGTGACCACCTCGGGCACTAGTTCGCGTTGATTTTCCTTCCAAATTTTCCATATTTTCCAAAAATAAGCTCCATCCGTTTTTATCCCGCTTGGACTCCATTTGATATGGATATTCTGCGAAACCAAAAACATGCAACAGACAGGAACTGGCACTGGGCACTGGATCAATATGTTAGTTCCAAAAATAATATAAAAAGTTGCCAAAAAGTATATGAAAGTTGAATAGTATTGGCATGGAACAATCAAAAATTATAGATACGACGGAGACGTATCATCCGCTTCCTTCTCCTTTTCCTTGGGTTGTTTCTCTCGGAATTGCTGGATTAGGAGTCGACACTGTCGAGTGGTATGCTTTGGATAAATGAAATTACCCTCTTCATCTTTCTTGGTGTGAATGTGGCATGGTAAATCTAGCACATCATTTACATCTTAATCTTTTAATTTCTTGGGGTTCCACGATCCTTTGGGTTTCCCGTTGAACTTTCCTTGAGTCACAGCTAAGGCTTCTCCAGGAGCAACTGGCTCGGCCTTGCGCTTCTGCTTCCGACTGGAGTTCCCTCCTCCGGTTTCGTGGGCGACTGTTTTGTGCTTGCCACTCCGGAATTAGTCTTCTTCTTCACTATTGGCGTACTTGGTGGCAATCTCCATCATCGGAGTCAGAGTCATATCTCCTGTCCGACCGAACTTCAGATTCAACTCCCGATACTTAACGCCTTCTTTGAAGGCACAAATTGCTTGGTGATCTGACACATTCTCGACTGTGTGGTGCAGCGTGATCCATCTCTGGATATAATCCCTCAAAGTTTCATTCGGTTTCTGAACGCAACACTGTAATTCTGTCAGCCCTGCCGGCCGTTTGCAAGTACCTTCAAATGTTCTGACAAACACTCGGGCAAGATCTTCCCAAGTATAAATACTACCAGGTGCCAACTGATTTAGCCACGCTCTAGCCGAGCCCTCTAACATCAAAGGAAGGTGCTTCATGGCCACTTCATCGTTGCCACCACCAATCTGTACAAGCACTCGGTAATCCTCAAGCCAAGTGTCAGGCTTGGACTCACCAGTGAACTTACTGACTCCAGTCATCAATCTGAAGTTGGGAGGAATCATCGCAGCCCTTATGGCTCTGTTGAAGCACTCTGGACCTGAGACATGCACTCTGCTGCTGGTTGGAAAATCCTTGTTGCGGTCTTCTCTGTGAGCTCTGTTTCTGTCGACTAGGCCCTGAACGAGAATAGATCTCGCGTCAAAGCCCGGTTCCTTGGGGTCGACTGGAATCCTTCGCCCACCACTGTGAGGACGTCTGTCATCATGCTGCCGAGGCATGTATGACCCACTCCTTGGGGGAGGCGTGGGCACTCGATGACGATCATCGTGATCGAGTCGGTGATCATACTGCTTGCGGTTTCTATACTGATCTTGCCGGTCTCCACGCCCCTCACGCCTCGGGGGTGATCTCGGGCTATGAGCCGACTGGACTGTGTCTACAATCACGGATCTGCTATGGATCCTATTCCGCGACTGAGATACTGCTGTATTCTGCTCTCCCGCTGCTCGGAGCAAAGCCCGGATCTGCACCAAACCTCGACCAGCCTCTGACTGGGAAGGTTGGATTGACTCCGCTATTCGGGCCGCAGCTGCAAGATTCTGGATTGGAGTTCGGTATACCTGAGTCGGAGGCGGAAAAAGTTGGTGTCGACTGAACTTGGGGATACGCTGCTGAGCACGCTCGTTGAGTGCACGCTGGAGGTTCTCCAGTCGAGTGCGCTCAGCCAAGTTGGCTAGGCGTGCCTCTTCTAAGGCCTGGGCCTCAGGGGTTTCTCCAACGATAGGAGTGTGAAGTGCATCCATGTTCTGGCGGCGAAGTTCTTCCCTCCGTTGCGAAGAAAGGGGTTCGGGGCGGTACTCTTTGTGAACACGCGATGGATCACTGCCCCATCGCCTCCGTCTTCACGAGTGAAGCCAGGAGGACTGCATGGTCCATTGACCATCAAAACTTCCGCCGAGGGGTCGCTGTTGTCGCACTCGGATGCAGTCTCTACGGAGCCAGTCGAACAGGCCGTAGAGAGTTTCGTCGGGCTCGATTGCCGCTACTTGGGGGGTGGCCGACTGGCGAGCCACCACATGCCTCACCCACCGCTGAAGCCTAGATCGACCGGAACGCTTGCTCCGGCGGGCTGCATGGAGGGAGGTCAGCACAGGAGCCGGCCGATACTGAGTCGACGGCTGCCATAGGAGGACGCCACGGACGCATGCGCGAAAGTGCGTTAGCCCGCGGACGGGGAGCGCCTCGACGTCAAGTGGCGCTTCTTGGAGCCAAGCAGAGTCGTCGGCGACGAATACGAGCGCACCGAGACGGATCTCGCGACCCTCGGCCAAACCTCCGCCCGAAACCATGTTGATGGGGATCGAAAAAATCGCAACTTCTCCAACAAGTCGCTAAGACACCTGCCCCATGGTGGGCACCAACTGTCGTGATTCTAAGTCTGACAGTAGAATAGGGGGTAGGGATGTAGAGGCAAGATCCTAGCTATGGAGGAGTTGTACACGCGAGGTTTACGAGTTCAGGCCCTTCTCGGAGGAAGTAATAGCCCTACGTCTCGGAGCCCGGAGGCGGTCGACTGGATTATATGCGTGTGAGTTACAGGGGGTGCGAACCCTTGTGCCTGTGGAGGGGGTGGCTTATATAGAGTGCGCCAGGACCCCAGCCAGCCCACGACACAGAGGGTTTAAGGTACATTGAAGAGAGAACATTACTGGTAACGCCCACATTAAAATGTTGTAAATGCGAATTAAGCCTATAAGTAAATGCTCGATCGTTGCATATGCAGAGTGGCTTTAGCTCTTCTGCCCGTCAAGTGACTTCTACGACGGTCGAGTGACATTGATTCTTCCGAGTGGAACGTTTCTGGTCGAGTGGATGACGGTACCCTATGGATGATCCTGGATTTAGGGTGTTGTCCTAAGGGAGGATGTCTAGGTGAGGTCTATGACCCTACCCTAGGTACGTAGCTTCATCACTTGACACTTGACTTTATTAAAATGCACCAACTGCGTGTGTAGCCGTGATGGTCTCTTTTTGACAGAGTCCGGGAAGTGAACACGGTTCTTGTGTTATGCTTGAACGTAAGTAGTTTCAGGATCACTTCTTGATCACTTCTAGTTCACGACCGTGCTTTTCTTCTCTTCTCGCTCTTATCTGCATATGTTAGCCACCATATATGCTTAGTGCTTACTGCAGCTCCACCTCACTACCCTTTCCTACCCATAAGCTTAAATAGTCTTGATCTCGCGGGTGTGAGATTGCTGAGTCCTTGTGACTCACAGATACTTCCAACCAGTTGCAGGTGCCGATGATACCGTGTAGGTGACGTAACCGAGCTCAAGGAGGAGCTCGATGAAGATCGGGTTCGTTGTGTTGTTTCATTTCCAGTTGATCAGTAGTGGAGCCCACTCGGGGCGATCGGGGATCTTTTGCATTAGGGGTAGTCTTCTTTTATTTTGGTTTCCGTAGTCGGACCCTAATTGTATTCCGGATGATGTAATGCTATATTTATTGTATTGTGTGAAGTGGCGATTGTAAGCCAACTCCTTATCCCTTTCTTATTCAATACATGGGATGTGTAAAGATTACCCCTCTTGCAACATGCCTACCATGCGGCTATGCCGCTAAGTCATGATCCGACACGTGGGAGATATAGTCGCATCGTGGTTGTTACAAGTTGGTAATCAGAACCTTCCCCGACTTAGGAGCCCCCTTCTTGATCGAATCGCTGGCGTTGTTGAGTCTAGAAAAATGTTTTGAGTCTTATAGGATTATATATATCGGAGAGAAGGATTATTTTTACTCCTTAGTCCCTTCGTCGCTCTGGTGAGGCCTCCTGATGTAGACTTTTGACTCTTCTCTTCTCAAATTTCACAAATTTTTTTTTGGATCACGTGGGTATCTTGGAATCGTTACACTACAAAAAAAAGACACATCCATGAAATTTTGAGCCGAACGAAAAAAAATTGTGTCATACATATGACACTTCTATGATGATACTTGTGACAAAACCCGGTATCATCATAGATGTGGTGGGCTCCTACTTCTATGACAAAAAATCATGACAGAAAATGGGCTTTTCGTCCTGGGCGGGCCGGAGACGCAGCTGCATGACATTCTTTGGGCCGTCCATGACGGAAAAAACCGTGGTAGAAGCGAGGGCGAGGAAAATTTCGGGGAGTTCCTGGTTACGGTGGGAGGTCGGGGCCGAGCGATGCGCGTTTCTCTCGTACACATACGCCCGTGTGTGCGAGGCGTTGGCTCTAACTGAACACGAGCGAGGCGTTGGGCTCTAACTGAACCCGAGCGATTGCACTGCAGGCTACTGCTACGTCTTGAGCTAGCATTGGTTTTCCCCGAAGAGGAAGGGATGATGCAGCAGAGTAGCGTAAGTATTTCCTTCAGTTTTTAAGAACCAAGGTATCAATCCAGTAGGAGCCCACGCTCAAGTCCCTCATACCTGCACAAAGCGATAGCTACTCGCAACCAACGCGATTAGGGGTTGTCAAGTCCTTCACGGTCACTTACAAGAGTGAGATCTGATATATATAATATTTTTGGTATTTTTGGTATAAAGATGCAAAGTAAAAAAGTAAAGGTAAAGTAAAAAGCAAAGCAAGATTAAAGTAATGGAGATTGATATGATGAGAATAGACCCGGGGGCCATAGGTTTCACTAGTGGCTTCTCTCAAGAGCATAAGTATTCTACGGTGGGTGAACAAATTACTGTTGAGCAATTGACAGAATTGAGCATAGTTATGAGAATATCTAGGCATGATCATGTATATAGGCATCACGTCCGTGACAAGTAGATCAAAACGATTCTGCATCTACTACTATTACTCCACTCATCGACCGCTATCCAGCATGCATCTAGAGTATTAAGTTAAAAACAGAGTAACGCCTTAAGCAAGATGACATGATGTAGAGAGATAAATTCATGCAATATGAAATAAACCCCATCTTGTTATCCTCGATGGCAACGATACAATACATGCCTTGCTGCCCCTTCTGTCACTGGGTAAGGACACCGCAAGATCGAACCCAAAGCTAAGCACTTCTCCATGGCAAGAACTACCAATCTAGTTGGCCAAACCAAACGGATAATTCGAAGAGACTTGCAAAGATAACCAATCATACATAAAAGAATTCAGAGAAGATTCAAATATTATTCATAGATAGACTTGATCATAAACCCACAATTCATCGGTCTCAACAAACACACCGCAAAAAGAAGATTACATCGAATAGATCCCCACAAGAGAGGGGGAGAACTTTGTATTGAGATTCAAAGAGAGAGAAGAAGCCATCTAGCTACTAACTATGGACCCGAAGGTCTGAGGTAAACTACTCACACTTCATCGAAGAGGCTATGATGATGTAGAAGCCCTTCGTGATGACGGCCCTCTTCCGCGGAGCTCTGGAACAGGCCCCAAGATGGGATCTCGTGGATACAGAAAGTTGCGGTGGTGGAATTAGGTTTTTGGCTCCTGTTCTGATCGTTTGGGGGTACGTGTGTATATATAGGAGGAAGAAGTACGTCGGAGGAGCAACGAGGGGCCCACAAGGCAGGGGCGCGCCCTAGGGGGGCCCCCACCCTCGTGACCGCCTCTTTTATTCCTTCGAGAAGGGTCCAAGTCTCCTGGATCACGTTCGGTGAGAAAATCACGTTCCCGAAGATTTTATTCCGTTTGCACTCTGTTTGATATTCCGTTTATCCGAAACACTGAAATAGGCAAAAAAACAACAATTCTGGGTTGGGCCTCCAGTTAATAGGTTAGTCCCAAAAATAATATAAAAATGGAAAATAAAGCCCAATATAGTCCAAAACAGTAGATAATATAGCATGGAGCAATAAAAAATTATGGATACGTTGGAGACGTATCAGGCATCCCCAAGCTTAATTCCTGCTCGTCCTCGAGTAGGTAAATGATAAAAAGAGAATTTTTGATGCGGAGTGCTACTTGGCATAATTTCAATGTAAATCTTCTTAATTGTGGTATGAATATTCAGATTAGAAAGATTCAAGACAAAAGTTTATATTGA